>NC_072775.1:34140046-34357546 GCF_022539595.1 Amphiprion ocellaris
CAAAAACAAATGACAAATTTTTTCATTTATTTATTTTTAATGGGGATGAAGTATTTTCTCAGACAGTGTTTTTCTGTCATTTTACCTCTTTTATTGGTGTGTTATTATTATTACTACTATTCCTATTGTTATTATTTTTATTGTGTGGTTTTAAGTCTTTGAGTTGAACATGCTGTATAGACTGTGCTGTAAAATTAAGTTGTTATTATCCCTATTATTAATAGAGAATTTGGACATAATGCAGTTTTACTTGTCTGTGTGTACTCATACTGTGTACTGATTATGTCAGTCTTAAGCCCGTTTCTGTTAACACTATGGGAAAAAATTAAACTGGAAACACATAACAACAGTCTCACATTTCATTGTATTGGACCACAGTGACATCTGCTGGACAAACCAGCACACAGCAGTCGCTGCTGCTGCTTCACTCCACTGCATCTAAACAAACCAGTAACTCCTGGAATCAGAAGCACAGCTTGTGAGGAACACGTTCAGATCTGTGAGAACTTTCTCAGTGACTCTTCACCTCATTTAGTCTCAACATTTGTTTTATCTGCATGTGGTTGTGGGATGACGTCAGTTCTTTGAATCCAGGTTCTTGTGGCTGTTTAAATACACATTAACTGATCTGACAGATGCTTCAGCTGCACATACTGTTGCTCCAACCAGCATATATTCATCATAATGCTATCTCCAAATGTTATCTGCTTTCTAAAATACTTGAATTAGCCACTAATGGCCACAGCCTTCAGTAATAGCTTATAAATACATTATGATTCAGTCAGACTGTATTTGTGTAACAGTTTTCATACAAACAGACTGTAAGTGGTTTACAGAACAAAAGGAATTTAAAAAATACAAATACCCACCCAATCCACCTTAACAATTATGTTATAAATGAATCACTAGATCAAAACAGGGACTGAAGAAACACTCTCATAGATAAATGTAACTTAGTACAGCAAAAATAACACAATAACAAAGTGATTAAAGACGACTAAAATGTATGAAAATGTATAACTGCATAAGCAAATAAATGAAAACAACTGACAAAAACTCAAACTAGAAATAATATTTGATAAATACAGAAAACAAATTAAAAACCAGACTAAGAACAAAGATTACTGTCAACATTGTCTGCAGCCGCCTTTTACTATAGTTTTTCCAATTACTACTATAAACACTGATATAACCGGAGAAAAAAATGCTACACTGGATGCCTGAGAGCCTGACTGCTTTATGTTCCATTATATTTGGAATTATCACCTGAGGCCTGAATGTTGGCAACTCAATACATAAATAAAGACGTTTCCACCATAAATTGAAGCAGAAAATGGGCAAAGTCGGGCATAAAAATTCACCAGAAAGCCAAAAATAAAGAGTTTGATGCTCCAAATTTCACAGTCTCTGGTTATTGTCCAAGTTAGTGAAAATAGTTTTAAAAAAAATGTTGTGCCATAAAAACAGTACCTACTGGATGTAACTTCAGTCCCACAATCTGCAGTAATAATTCGCTAATACAACTAGTATTATTAAAACTAACATTGTATACTCCTATTACTGCTACTTTTCCAAATAATATTATAAATACTAATAAACTGCTGGGATTACTAAAACACAGACTTGTGAGATCTACTGTATTTGCTTTAGAACAGAGTTGGATGGAGGTTTACACCGGTTGCTTTGGATGGAGTTATTTTATGCATCTGTATTTCTGCCACCGGCATGCGGTAAATTAGATTTAAAAAAAAAAAAAAAAAAAAAGAACCTTCAGTTCAACGTTTGCTGTGTAAAAGATTTAAAACGATGTCAGACACCATCAAATGTGTCCATTGTGACACAAATAGGACTTTGCACACCACTATGAGAACTGTTTAAACCCCAGGACAGACACACTTTACAGCACATATGCTAATATCAGCCTATGTGATTTCCTAATTACATAATTTCAAATTGCAATTTTGATTTGAAATCGTTCAAACACATCACCACAAACCAGATTCTGCTCAAATATTTGTCATTTTAAGTTCAAATGTCCAATTAACTGTAAAACAAAACAAACAATGTTTATAGCATAGATTGTATATAAGTTTCTGATACAGTCTATTGTTTATGGAGGACAAGATGAGAGCACAGATCCAAACCACCATGAGCTCGTTACTTCTTCAGTCACCTGCACAGAATCTCACCAGGTGGCAGCAGCAGGCTGCTTTCACCACATTAACCCTAAAATCATGCTGATAATAGGTGCAATTTGGGGGATCAAATTTAAGCCGTAGTGATCAAAAGTCACTCAAAATCCATTTAAAACCATCAGTTTAGTTCTTTGAGTCGTCTGGACTGATCGGTAAGAAAGAAAACAGAAAATTCACACAGAAGTGAATGGAGTTCGGCGACAGTATGTTTCCCTGAATGTTACAAACCCAATTTTCGCTGGTTTCAGCCATAAACAGTCTGCGTTTCCACCACTGACTGTTAGCTCATTTAAATGCGACGATTTATTCTATCAATCAGTGATGATGATCCAACGGGCTAACAGCTAAGCTAACCAATAAACTCCTGTTGTCAGCACCGTTGAAGCCAAACTCGGCTCGTTTTATGGCCCAAAACCTACAAACCACAGTTCACTACAAAACTGTAAAAGCCGCCGGAGTGATGAAATAACTTTTAAAAGATTTATTGAATAAAACCTATGACATAAATCGCGAAAAATCCTTCTGATGAGCCCCATCTGCCATGATTCTGCTGAACTGACTTCCTTACACAACAAAACGTCGCTGCGCCGCGTTGCATGCTGGTAAATGTAGTCTGCCTAACTTTGAGGTTGCTAATTTTAACCCCTTCGCCATATAAAGCTACTCGACATGATATTATTGCTGTCATTGTTTGATAATTTTCTTGAAAGGAAAAGAGAAAATGCTGTCATTTTGAACGTGGTGTATAAATGTTCAGGCGTTTTCGCAAAGAAAAACTACAAATCCCACAATCCGACGTCATTACGTAGTCACGTTTAGCAGCGGTCAGTAGCTAAAGGAAAAAAAACAGCCGCTTCCGTGTTGTTCTTGTGTTATTCTGGCAAATAAACTCTCGTTAGCGGCGTCGAGGCTCGTCTGACATCCCCGCCGGAGTGTGACTATCATGGTTTTGTGAAGCTGACGGACAATTTCAGCTTTTTTTCGGCCGAGATGTCGCTGCTGCAGAGCTCAAAGAAAAAAGACAAGCGTATTTTGTCGGGTACCTGCCCAGACCCGAAATGTCAGGCGAGGCTTTTCTTCCCCGCTCACGGCTCCATTAGCATCGAGTGCACGGAGTGTGGTCAGCGGCACGAGCAGAAGAACCTGCTGAATGTCGAGGAGGTGACCGATCCAGATGTGGTGCTTCACAATCTGCTCAGGAACGCCCTGCTCGGCGTCACCGGGGCCCCCAAGAAAGGGACAGAGCTGGTGAAGGTAATGGGGCTTTCTAACTACCACTGCAAGCTTCTGTCCCCGGTGCTCACCAGGTACGGCATGGACAAACAAACCGGCAAAGCCAAGCTGCTCAGAGAAATGAACCAGGGTGAGATGTTTGACTGCTCACTGCTGGGGGACAGAGCCTTTCTGATAGAGCCGGACCATGTGTCCACCATGGGCTACGGCAAGGACCGGTCAGGGAGCCTCATTTACCTGCATGACACTCTGGAGGAGGTCAAGAAGGCCAATGGCAACAGAGAGTGTCTCATTCCAGTCCACGTAGATGGAGACGGGCACTGCTTGGTCCACGCCGTGTCCCGAGCCCTGGTGGGCAGAGAACTGTTCTGGCACGCCCTGAGAGAGAACCTGAAACAGAACTTCAAGCAGAACCTGGACCGCTACAAGGCCCTCTTTCAGGACTTTATTGATTCTGCAGAGTGGGAGGATATCATCAATGAGTGCGACCCCCTGTTCATCCCACCTGAAGGCGTGCCGCTTGGACTGCGCAACATCCACATATTTGGTTTAGCCAACGTCCTCCACAGACCCATAATCCTGCTGGACTCCCTGAGTGGGATGAGGAGTTCCGGAGACTATTCGGCCACCTTCCTGCCCGGGCTGGTGGCTGAGGAGCAGTGCAGGGGGAAAGATGGGAAGCTAAACAAACCCATCTGCATCGCCTGGAGCAGCTCCGGCAGGAACCACTACATCCCCTTGGTAGGAATCAAGAATACGGTGCTGCCCAACCTGCCTGCTCGATTGCTGCCAAAGGCATGGGGCGTCCCTCAGGAGCTCATCAGGAAGTACATCAAGCTAGAGTCAGATGGGAGTTGCGTGATTGGTGGCGACCGTAGCTTGCAGGATAAGTATCTGATGAGGCTGGTCAACGCCATGGAAGAGGTTTTCATGGAGAAACACAGCATCCACCCGTCACTGGTGGCAGACGTACATCAGTACGTCTACAGACGGACCGGTGTGATCGGCATCCAGCCCGAGGAGGTGACAGAGGCAGCCAAGAAGTCAGTGATGGAGAACCGGCTGCACCGCTGCCTGATCTGTGGTGCTCTCTCTGAGCTCCACGTCCCTCCAGAGTGGCTGGTTCCTGGTGGAAAGCTCTACAACTTAGCCAAATCCACACACGGCCAACTGCGGCCAGACAAGAACTACAGCTTCCCCCTCAACAATGTGGTCTGCTCGTATGACACCCAGAGAGACGTCCTGGTCCCAGATTACAAACTGAGTTCCCTCAACACCTGCAACTGGTGTCACGGCACGTCAGTCCGCCACATACGAGGGAACGGGTCGGTGGTTTACCTGGATGGGGACAGAACAAACACCCGCTCTCAGGGCGGGAAGTGTGGGTGTGGCTTCAAGCATTATTGGGAAGGGAAGGAGTATGACAACCTGCCCGAGGCCTTCCCCATCACGCTGGAGTGGGGGGGCCGGGTGGTGCGTGAGACAGTGTACTGGTTCCAGTATGAGACTGAGCCGGCACTGAACAGCAATGTGTACGATGTGGCTATGAAGCTGGTCACCAAGCACTTCCCAGGGGAGTTTGGCAGTGAGATTCTGGTGCAGAAAGTGGTGAACACCATCTTGCATCACACCGCTAAGAAGAACCCGGATGAATACAATCCAGTGTCCATTGACGGGGCTCACGTGCAGCGTCTCACCGACACCACAGAGACTCCGCAGGTGGCAGATCCCCAGCCTCCTACTAAGATCATCCTGACAGGTCAGAAAGCAAAGACGCTTCACAAAGAGGAGCTGACGATGAGCCGGGCGGAGCGCAGCATCCAGCAGAGCATCAGCGAGCAGGCCTTCGTCACTCAGAAGCGACGGACTGACAAACTGAAACAGGAGCAGAAGGGCCACGGCCGGACATCTTCCCCCGGTGGGTCTCCAGAAACCTCCTCCTCCTCAGCTCCAGCCACGCCCACCAAATCGTCCTCCCCGTCTTCATCGAGTAAGGAGAAGAAGATCCGTGTGACCACCAGTGACGGCAGGCAGGCCATGCTGACCCTGCAGGCCCACACCACCTTCTCAGAGCTGCAGAGGAGCATCACAAACCAGTTTGGTGTGCTGCCGGCGCAGCAGTGCATCCGATATGGCTTCCCACCCAAAGAACTGATCCCCCCGAAGGACGGCGAGGAGAACGAGCCGGTGGCGTTGCAGCATGGCGACAGGGTGACGGTGGAGATACTGAGGGGCCCTGAGGACAAGAACCCAGCGGCCTCCATACCCCGAGCATCCAGCTCACACTCCGGCCTGCACTCGGTGAAGAGCGAAGACGCCGTGACGTCCAGCAGGATGAGCAGCCGGGAACTCCAGGACAGCATCGACCTTGAGATGTCCTCCCTCTGTCTCCTAGCAACTTTGATGGGTAAGAATACATGAGTTTGACATGTAGGCCGCCTCCCCCGAGGTCTCCCGCCTCCTCCAATACAACTTCTGTTAGAAAAACACTGAGAGCAGACGTTAATGCAGAGATCAGGTAACGAGAGGGAAGTCACTTTACCACCCGGACTTAGTCTGTTACTAACGATCACTCTCGTTATTGATCGTTCTGTTTATTGTTTTCCAGCTAATTAGTGAAAGAATTGAAGCGAATGTACTCAAAATGACCTGTGCAGTTACTATGGAACAAAAAAGCAAAATTTGAAAAGGTAACGCTTTAAATAATATTTGGTATTGTTTCTTGAATAACTGACAGTTATCAAACAGATCTGCTCTTCAGATATTGATTTAATCTTCCTACAACTAATCAGGTTGTTAATATTTGTCAAATCTGACTTCAGTTTGGATTCAGTTCAAAGTTTGCCTGAGTGATTTAAAAAAAATATTATGAATATCAAACTGTTTTGAAATTGTGGCTGTAGGAAACTTCTTATTTGAGACACCCACAGTTGAGTTCTGGCTGAAAAAAAGATTCCAGCTCTATACGACGTTATATATATTTACTTATTTAATATTGTTGTATTTACTAAAAATTTCAAGCTGTTAAAAAATTATGCAGATGAAAATGTATGTCAATATATGGTAAACAAGTTCAGATGTTGTCATTTTGATTTATTGATGATCAAAATAACAAGTATCTTACATGAAGGAGAATTTATCAAGGAAACATCTTCAGTTAATCTGAACATTTTGTTCAGATTAATGTCTTGAAGGCAGTTAGTTAGTCAATATCAATGTAACGTTCGGATGTTCTGCTATTCTGTATTAATATACAAGTTAAAATTGTGTTGTTTAGGTGTAATATTTAGGTCTTAGGTATTGTTTTAGCAGTTGAGTCAGAGATTTAAATGATTGAAACATTTTCAGGTCTCTCAGAGTGTCTTGACCTGAGTTTGCCCACCTGGATTGAATCTGTTTCCCTCCTTGTGTATCTTTCTTCTCACTTTGCATGCACTCATGCTGCTCTTCGCATTGTTTAACCCTCTGAACCTCATGCAGTTTTCTGGGTGTTACATTTTTACTGTGGTCTCATTTTTCACTGCAACATAAAGTCCAGCACCTTTATTGAAACAGCATAACCATGGCTAGAAGTAGAGAGAACTCAACATGTCTATTGTGCACTTTGACTCTGTTAGAATGCCATAATTCATGACAAAAAATTACCAAATGAGAGTTGAATTTGTGCGCTCTGTGTATGTTACCAATACTGGAAAAAATGGCTTCACATGCTATTGATATTTATCAGGGTACAGTTTTACAACCTTGACAAACCTTGACTTTTTTCCACTACTCTGCATGTCACTTCTAGAAAGATGTATCTTCCTACAACTTGATCCTCTGTTCATTGTTTTTGAGCCATGCTGCACTTCTGGCATTGATCCAGTAGGTTTAATTTCCCTCCTGTTCTCTCATCTGTTCTCTGCTCTGTGGAAACACTGCCTGCAGTTCACTTGAAAACTCTGATATTTTCAGAGTTTAGCCAGTTATGACGTCTCCGTTTTGCTACGGTGCAGCACAGTTTTTTGTTGTTTTTCGGCATCTGAGGTTATTTTCTGCGAATTTTCCACTGAAATACCACAATTTCAAGCTTAGATTTAGTTCATTCCTGAATCGAATAGATAGCTGATGTCATTTTTTGTGGTTTTTGTTCTTTGTTTTTTTTTTTTGTTGTCTTTCAAACCTGCCAGTGGACTTCAGGATCCAAAGGGTTATGGATCAACTGCCACGAACGCTACCAGAAAGAGTGTGTGTGTGTGTGTGTGTGTGTGTGTGTGTGTGTGTGTGTGTGTGTGTGTGTGTGTGTGTGTGTGTGTGTGTGTGTGTGTGTGTGTGTGTGTGTGTGTGTGTGTGTGTGTGTGTGTGTGTGTGTGTGTGTGTGTGTGTGTGTGTGTGTGTGTGTGTGTGTGTGTGTGTGTGTGTGTGTGTGTGTGTGTGTGTGTGTGTGTGTGTGTGTGTGTTTGTGTGTGTGTGTGTGTGTGTTGTAATTGTGCTGACTCGGCCATCTCCGTCCCACCCCGTCTCACCTGCCAACAGGGTCAAAGGCTGCGGCAGCATTCAGATAAACAGATGAGCCGGCCAACAGGCAGCGTGACACACAGCGTCTGTCGATATTCAGGAAGGTTTCATCTGCACTCTGAACGCTCGGCAGGCCTGACGCTGCACTTCCCGTTAGCTCAGGGCTCGCATTCAATAATCCTACTGTCCAGGAAAAACAAAACATCCGCTCATCAGCCAGCGTCTGCACAGAGTGTCCACACAGCTGACTGTCAATAGATGTGTCACTGAGCATTTTAAATGTGTAATACCTGCGTTGAACTTACCCTGACCTTAACCGGAATTTTTCAATATGTGGAGAAAAACAAAGCTAAATAAAATGCACAGTCATGCAAGTAAAAGCAAAAATGTGCTCATCCCATTACTGAGTGCAGTTGTGATGTTGTTCTAATGCTAATATGATATTTTAAGCACTTTAAATTAACCCTCTGGGAGAGTCCTGCACAATTCATTGTTGTTTTTGGTCTTTTCATGAGATTTGCTTCCTCACTGTGGCTCATTCTTCACTCCAATATGAACTCCTGCATGTCTGTGGAAACAGCACGACTTTGACTTACTATAGATATTGAACCATTTATGTTTTTACAGCCTTTACCAACTCTGCACATCCATCCCAGAAAGATGTTTCACTGCTGAATGTATCTTCCAAAAACTTGCTCCTACACTGCCTGCAGTTCACCTTTTGGTCACAGTTGACTCAATCGTTGTTTCCCAGCTGCACAGAGGAGTACAGATTTTTTTTTTTTTATATTCACAGAATCTGTTGTAAATGCTTTATATTTAGCTGTATTTTTTCCAATAAAGCATATAGAATATTTAGATTTTGATTAAGGATCACAATGTTGAGGTTAGATTCTGTAAAATTTTCACGCATAATTATCTTGAGGCCTATCGGAAAGATTCTTCTGTTTCTACAGTTTCTGGTTGATGAATATTATAATTTTGGTGATTTTCTTTTTAACAGCTGACATGCTTTTCAAAGCTGCCAGTAGGTTTTAGGGGTAATAAGGGTTAGAATCGCTCATATAAACCACTGATTTCCAGGGGAAAAACAAGGAGTAGAAGAGGACACAGGAGTATGACCTGTATGTATGTTTCACCCTGAAGTTGGGGGTTTATTTAACCACATTTTAATTTTGTTTGCCAGTCTGATCACTCAAGTCAAAGCATCACCAGATATCCAGTGATGCTCTCGTCAAACCACAAAAACAAGAACTTGTCCTTGACTTTAGTAATTATATTAGATATTTAACCTCCCTGCAGGCTGCTGATGCTTTGATTGATTTTTTTTATGCTCCAACAATCAGTTTCTGCTTTTTCTGTGATCAAGATGTGTGCTGCTTTTACACAGTGGTAAGGTGTTATAAAAGCTACATCATGTCACTCCAACGCAGACGCATTTTATTGTTGTGGTGTTTTAAATCGGTAGATGCATTTATACTTCACTGGTAAACCTGTTGGAATCTAATCTTCTGCATCACACAGCACACTTTTAACAGTAACACCACGATGTTCACGCACACAAGTATTTAAATCGTGTAATAATTTATCCAAAAAAATGTCTCATTTCACATAGACAGTCAACAAAACGGATAAAATCACTCAGTAAAAACACGTAATCAAAATAAGCAACATTACTTCCTTTTTAACCTGTACAATGTTTGTCTTTTTCCAGGTGAAGACGTTTGGTCGTACGCAAAGAAGCTGCCGCACTTATTCCAGCAGGGTGGTGTCTTCTACAACATCGTCAAGAAAGACATGGGTGAGTCGTTTTCATCAGGACTTTTGGAATAAATCAGCATGCGTCGCCTCGTGTTACGTGGGGAGGGGGGAACCTACAAAGCAGGTCCGACATAGCCGGGATTTCTTTGTGTTCGGCGGCTCTACAAAACCTGAAACACCAATCAGAGATGTCGGGTATCGAGACTTTCATTGTTGACTAGATTCAATTCATGCATTCTTGCATTAAACAGGAAAAATATTGTGGTAAAATGCTACACTATTATTGTAAATCAGGCCAGAGAGGAATGCTGATTGAAAACTGTTGATGCAGTAAGTTATTTATTATCCCACTCAGTAACTCTCCATGCAGCTGCTTATTTCCAACTTAGAGCTGCATATTAGAGCTCTGCAACTTTAAACTACATCCGTTTAAACACCAACATTTAGGTCGGACACTGTCCCATAATGCAGGAAATGTGTAAATCACTTTAGCTTTTTGCCAGATCAGGGTCATAATTATTGGTATTGATTGAATATTCTCTGTTTTTCTAATCTGTGTTCTAATACCTGCAGTGTTATCAGTGTAAAACAGGCTGGGCAGCAACATACAACAGATTATTACATTTCCTGCATTTCCTGTGCAGCTGTGCAGCATCATAGTGATCTAGCAGGTTAAAAGAAAGCCACGTTTGTGACATACCTGGCTTCAGGCTCAACATGCTTTACTAACTAATTTATATCACACTCATCTTTCTTCTGTAAACCTAAAACATATGTAAACCTAACTCTCTGAACCCCAACACCAACTAGCATGTTTGAAAAGTATGTTATCTTTAAAAAGTCTCCAAAATGACTCCATATATCAGCTAGGAACCGTAAAAATAGAAAAAATAATCAGATTTTCAGATGTATTTGTCACATCTGTACATGTTGATTCAAGGTTTTTTAATTTTTGTAAAATAATCAAATTTATTTTTTTCTTTTTTATGATTTATGGCATTCTAAATGTGTCGTAAAGCACAGGAGACATTTCAGAGTTCTCTCCTTTTTCATGGTTGTTCTGTTTCCATAGAGGTGCAGGACTTTATACTGCAGTAAAGAATGAGTCCACAGCGAGGCAGCAAATCTCATGAAGAACAAAAACAACAACTAACAAATATTGATCGTGTGTCCAAAACTGGATTTCCGATCAGTAAATAAATGTGACATCCAGATTCCCACAGTGAATGGAGAAAGTTATCGCTGTTATTTATGTTTGGAGCTGTTACAGACTAGATAAATGCTTTCAGTCATTTTTGAAGAACAAAAGGTAAATTTTTTTTGATTGCCGCTTCTTAAATGTGAATGTAGTTTCTTTTGTTCTTTATGACAGTGAACGGAATACCTTTGGACTGTGGCCAAAAAAGCTATTTAGGAAATACTGATTGACATTTTTCACCTTTTTCTGACATTTTAGAGGCCAAACAGCTACAACAATGAAACCAATCGTTAGTTGTAGCCCTGATTGGCTTACCAATGTGTTTTGATAGTTTTTGTACAGCAGGGGAATAAGAACTTATTAGTCAGATCCATTCCTTATATTTTGGTCCTTTAATTAGTCAAGAATCAAATGGAGTCTCGTCTTCCTTTAAAATGTGTGACAAAGACTTCAGACAGGAAAAACACTGTTGTGACAGCAGAGTAAAGCTAATTAGAGATGACTGAAGCTAAGTAGCCTCTAGGTGTCTGTTTCTCACCTGAACACTGAGGATTCTCTCTACAGAGCCTGTAAAAACTCTTAATGAAGCAGCCTGTTGTATCATTAATACTCTGTAAGGACAGGATGGAAACCTGACCGCTGACCAGGAGCGTCACTGTTCATTTTACTGTAACCTGGACCTTAGTTTAGTTTGGCTTTGCTGGGTTTCCATCAGCCATCCTGAAAAAAGCCAGTTCTGCTAACTGTGTTTGCCTTCATCTATGGCCATGTTCATCTTAGGTGTAAGAGCTGTTGATTATACGCAACGTCATTAGTGAAATTTGATTGTAATGACAAAAACAGAAAGGAATATGTTTACTGTGATCACATAATATTAAAGTCTAGAAACCCCAGATAAAAATCGAGATAATAAAGTTAGAAAAAAAGTGAGAGTTATTATATAGTCTGTCTTTAGTAAAAAGTGTGTTTTTTTGCTTTCTTGGACAAATACATGATGCACATAAAAAGTAAACATAGTGACCGACTGTTTCTGCTGCCAAAGCAAGCAGAGTATAATTTATAATCATAAATACTAATGAAAACTGTGAGGATTAATATCTTACAAAAGGCTGCTGCAGGTTGAGTTTATATTTCTTACTGTCATCCCAAACCTTTTTCACTGTATTTGACACATCTCATCCCCCTGGTACTAGACAGTGAGAGCAGCTACAGCGATGATGCTAATGAATCTGTGTGATGGTGTCCTGAACAGTCTGTGATCATCTTCTCTTCCAGGCCTGATGGATGGGAAGCACTGCACGCTGCCTCACCTGGCGGGGAAAACTTTCGTTTACAACGCAGCAGAGGAGCGTCTGGAGCTCTGTGTGGACGCTGCTGGTCACTTCCCGGTCGGCCCAGACGTGGAAGAGCTGGTGAAGGAGGCGCTGGTGCAGCTCCGCTCGGAGGCGGCTTCCAGGGGCAGCAGAGAGGGGAGTCCCTCTCACGGCGTCCTGCGGTTGGGTAGCGGTGGCGTCGTCCGCAAGAAGGAGCAGCTACAGAGCGTCACCGCCTTCCAGGGTAAAGGCCACTCTCTGGGCAGCGCCGGAGGCTCCTCCCCTCCCGAGCACCGGCCTATCACACGCCAGCACAGCAGCGGCGTGGACCTGAGCGCCAGCGTTTCCCGAGGACCCCCTGATCTGTCGGACATCCCAGAGGATGCCACCAGGGAGCTGGTCCGCATGGCTCCGGGTTTCGTCACCATGAAGGACGGTCGCGGCCTGGACCCCAGCCTGATGGAGCAGCAGCGGAGGAAGCTGCAGGAGATGGTTTCGTCCATCCAGGCCTCCATGGAGCGCCACCTGAGAGAGCAACAGAACACCGCCGCCGCAGGGGGCGGGGCCAGCCACGACCGGACAGGTGGGACTAAGAAGGCCACGATCCAGCCAGCGTCTACAGCCGAACCTGTAGCTGCAGCGGGTGTGACGGCGGCCGGCAAACCAGACGAGAAGGCGGAGGAGCCGGAGGAGATGGATAGCCAGGATGCCGGGCAGAGCAACGCCACCGAACCCATGGATCACTCCTGATCAGTCCTGAGCCCCAGCACCGCCCCGCCCTCTCCCCGCCTGGCCGCCATCTGTGGGTCATATCGCCTCAGGTCGGATCTCAAAGCTTTGGTCTTCATCGTGTTGCGTTGTCTTTACTGCATGACTAAAGAGCAGGTCGACCGTCCTCTCCGCTGCAGACTCCAGGTGGGACAATAATCAGTAAGGCGATATACTGCAACACACCGTCTGCAATAAATCATCAATAGTCACAGATCAATACTGAAGCTGTGGCTGTGTGTGTGTGTTTACACTGTACGCACTTTGCTACACACCCTCACCTCAGCTGTGGATGCAACTCTGTTAATAATCAAAACAGTAAATGATTGGTTCTGGCTTTTAAAGCAAATTATTTTGCCTCATTAGAATAAGTTTTTCTCTTGGGTTGGTGATGTTTTGTAAACGACTGTCTTGCAGTATATCGCGGTCGCCTGTTCGGTGACAGGATTGCTTTAGCTCTGTGATTCCCACCTGCAGATGTGTAATCCTCTCGCTATAAACAAGCACCGACGTCCGGGGAGGACGAACCGGTCGGATTCCCGTGTGAGACGCATTCCTGTAGATAGAAGAATCCTCTGAGTCTTAATCCGCCACCAGGTGAGAGCTGCTGGCTGCCGGCAGCGTAGCGTCCTGCAACCATGCTTCCATCAAAGTGCACACTCTGAAGAGTGCACTGGCCTCTGTACGCATCAACGCCTTCATCACCGAAATCTGCTTTTCCACCGTCTGGTAGTCTGAGGAGCGCAGGGAGAACTCTGGATCTGTGTTTGCTTGACTGTCTGACTCCTTCTTGGCCTGAGATTTAATATTCTGCCCCTCTAACAGTCACCACTTCAAGTTTAATGTTCCAGGTGAAAACAGTGTCATTGATGTGACGCTTCAGACCAACCTGCACCACTGAGAGGTAGCAAATGAAATCTGAGGATTAAAAATTAAAGAGTCTCCATCTGCTTTTTTTCTCTTTTACAGCTGTGTTTTAGGGTTTATGAATTAGGTTTTTAAACATTACATTTTAAACTTCTGTATAGAAGTTTTTTTTACTGCCTGACCCTCTCCACCCCAAATCCCGCCAGCAGGGTCAAAAGGCACGTTATCTTAATAAACTGCAAAAATTATACTATTTGTCAAAGCCAGAAATTCGAAAGAAATAATCATTAGGTTTTCAACCTTCCAACAGTGTTTGATTAGATATTTGGTGAGGTACAGTTCCATCAGCAAAGTTTAAAATCATAGAATTTACACTGTAGTCACATTTCAAAATTTGCCAAAAATAAAGCGTACCAGATCCTGTGGAGGAAAAAATACATAAATTCTGCGCTTGTCATCACAGTTGAGAAGCCAAAACTGACTCAGTAACATGATAAAATTTAAAGTCTTCGGCCGAACTGCAGGCTGTATTTGCACAGAACACAGAGGACACAAGTGGAAGCAAAATGAAACTATAAGTACTTAAAAATCTATAGTTTGTAAAGCCACTATTTTAGTATCCAGTGTTGGTGAGGGTTAGGGTAAGGGCACTTAAAAAGTTCTACACATTGGTTCTAGGTTAAAAAAAAACATTCCTGAGTTGTCTTTGCTTCTCATCATAGTTGTGTTGTTTCCAAAGAGCTGCAGAACTTTATATTGCAGCGTAAAAGTAGCTCACAGTGAGGAACATGAGATGGTTGCAAAAACACCTAGAGCTGCTTTGGGTTGAGAGGGTTTAAGCACTTCTAAGAAGGCTTCACTCCTCAGGCTTCGTCCAGTGTTGGTAGTAGCTACGGAAACACAGTCAAAGCATTTTAGGAGCTGAAGCTTTTGCCACCAAAGTGATCTTTCAGTCAAAAAAACAAGACAATGATCTTAAGACGTACTGAGAAAAACAACCGTCGTGTCGCCTCTGAGCTTTTCATACCATTTGAATGAGAATGTACTGAGTCGTGAGGCTGTAAATGCACCTTTACCACAGCAGCGTACACCTGCAGTATGCTGACCAGGTGGAGCACACCATCTAAACAGTCCTGATGCCAAGCCAAGCAGCAACCTGCCGGGCTGAAAAATGAAGTGCCAAAAAGTGCAGTTCCGTGAATGTCCACCTGAGGCTCCAAAAGCGAGTCAAACGCCATACACATCCATGATAAAATATCCAACTTTACAGCAGAAATAAATGTGTTTACAGCCTGCTACAAAAACTCTTTTGGTCTCTGTAGCTAGTTTTCCCATTTGTGGCACCTGTAGGGGGCTACATTTTTATAGAATTTACCCGTTTATGTTGCACTATAGCTTGAAGTTATGCATAATTATGTTAATCACGCTCCACCTCTCTTCTGCGGCACAGTTAATGACACAATTAATAACACAACACGCCTTGATCGCTCTGACAGATCCGTGATTCAGAAAAGATAAACTTCTCCCTTGCTACTCAACAGAACTTCTTGCCATCTCGTGTTCGGGCTGCAGGAAAAGAAGCGTGTCGGTGTTGCAGGTTGGTGCTGCAGGTGTTCAGGGCAGAGTCAGGAAACAGCTCCCCCGTGTGGACAAAGTGTTAACAGTGAATTTCTGAGCAAGTCACAAGTCAGTACCAGTCAGGAGGTGCTTTGAATCTAGACAAAACGTGTGTGTTAGTCATCTAAAAAGGTTGGTTTCTCAAAGAAAAAAATATCAACGTGCAGAGAGTTTAAGTGATCAACAACCCATCATTTGTTTGTGTTTTTTCCCCCCATTGTTGTTGTAATGCAGTTACAGGTGACCAATAGAAACAACTGAAAAGCCCCATTCAAATGGGATTTTTTGTCTTTAGAGATTGGGATGTTTTAAAATATAACAGATGTTAGTAATCTGTCACCTCCTCACTAATAGTCGATACAACTAAACTCACCTTGTTTATCCAGTGACCTCACTGCTTCCACCTGAATGTAAATCACACCCTTTCTTTTTAATGTTTTATTCCTCCTGTTTTTTCCATCGTCACCATCATCATCCCATCTGGATGGGGCTTAAAGTGTGTATGGAAAAAAAAAAAACCTGTTTATGAGGTTTTCTTTTTGCTGCGTAAACGACACAATGTCCTTTTGCTGTCATCCTTTGGGCTCAACAGCTGCTTCAAATCTCCCCACTTTAAAATGCAGAACGTGGCCAAAGATAAACCAGGTTAAAAATTTCACTCCAATTTAAAAGCACCATGTTGATCTGATGCTTGGTTAAGAAAACTCCTCCACAGGCCTTTGTGCTTTGATCCTATGCAAAAATTTTACTGAACTTCCAAATCAGAATATAAAAATACTACACATGAGAATCCTACCTTTGTGTTGATTTATAGAGTCTCTGCTTGACGTTTGCTTTTCTGCAGCTGTGGAAACAAAATACAAGCAACAAGATGTCTTTAGAAGCATCTAATCACAGTTTTTAGGGTTTTTATGTCTATTGTTGATGTACACTGCCGTTAAAAAGTTCGGGGTCACCCAGAGAATTCCATGTTTTCCATGAAAACTCCCACTTTTATCCATGTGCTAACATAACTGCACAAGGGTTTTCTAATCATCAATGAGCCTTTCAGCACCATTAGCTAACACAATGTAGCATTAGAACACAGGAGTGATGGTTGCTGGAAATGTTCTTCTGTACCTCTATGGAGATATTCCATTAAAAATCAGCTGTTTCCAGCTAGAATAGTCATTTACCACATTAACAATGTCTACACTGGATTTATCATTCATTTAATGTGATCTTCACTGGAAAAAAACTGCTTTTCTTTCAAATAAGGACATTTTTCAGTGACCCCAAGCTTTTCAACGGTAGTGTATATATCCATTCAGTATGAATCATAAAAGCTGCTGTTTTTTATCAGAGCAACATGGGAGTAAATGCAGATAAGCAACAGATCTTTAAATGAAACCTATGTGTGTTTTAAGAAACATCCTCAGAGATGTTTTATCCTGCAGCTACAAACCACATGGTGGGGCCAAAAGTATGTGAAAAGTTTCGTCCTGGTACTGAGTCACAAAACCTAAAAATCCTGCTTTTCAGAAAGCTGACCACAGGGTCGAACCATCTCATGGTGCTTCTGAGTTTAGCAGAAATCTACTGGATAATATTTGAATGTTTCTCAAGTTGTCATTAGATGCTTGTAATGAAATCTGCAGTTGTTTCCAGCCTGCTCTGTGTTTTTTCTCATCATATTGTTTTAGAATAAATGCTTCTTTCTTGCTGCTTTCTTCTGCTCAGTTAGTCAGATTGATGTCGCTCCCAGGTCTGTATGGTAAATATGAGCAGCTGGTTAGCTTAGCTTAGCATTCAGACTGGAAACTGGCTCAGTAGATCTTACTATCAGCAGCTGTAGGGCTCACTGATGTACATGTTGTATCTAAGTTCTTTAATCTGAAGTGTGAAACCACCACATGGTTGAGCCAGACCTGGGAATGCTTCAGTCTTTCTGTCTAAATAAGAAAACGTGTTCCCCAAAGGGTCAAACCCTTGCTTTAAAATGACAAAGATGAAAGTCAGTTTACACTTTTTGTTGCCAACAAATTGTTTCTTCACATTTCCATGTTGCTCTTGAAATGACGACAAATGATCTTGTTGGACGAACTCATCATCATTAGGCCTTAAAAATTGTGACTTTTATACAAACAAATTGCTTTACATTTAGATTTTTACCTTGTTTTACCTTAAACTGCCTTTTATTTTAACTGAAATCTTCATTTTGACCTTAAAATCTCAAGATGTTTTGTTTTCTGGTTTGGGCAAAAATCTCACTTTCAAACTGTGAATCCCAGTCGTATCTTTCAGCTCTGAGGTTTATTTTGCCGTTGAGGTGAACAAATGTAAGACTTAGCACTTTGTTTGAGGAAAAAGAGGGAATGTTAGCGTAGCATTGTCATATTAACTGAACCTAATCATCAGTCAGTCAGTCTGAGAGGAAACTGGTTGGTTGGACGAATCAGAAGGAAGAAAAGTTTGTTCAGATCCGACGACACTGCTGTAACACACTTGAAGTTTTTTCTTTGTGACTGCTGTACTAATGACATGAATTGTAATCCAGTTGTATTATAGTATATATTGTAGTATATTTGGACCTGTACAGAAACACAATTGTTCAGTTTCTTCAGTTAATTCTCTTTTGTTAACTTCTCTCTGGTTTGCTAATAAAATATTGATGATACACGGCTTCAACATCGCTGTTTGCATGTGTGATGAATTTTCAACCCCAACAATAAAATCACTTCCTTCACTTGTTTCTGTATTTTGTCATCACTGACAGATTTTTCTGTTTGTTTGTTTGTTAGAAAATTTTAAAAAATAATAACTGTTTGTTCACGTTTGAGACTAAATCATTTTATCTGTGTTCCATTTTTGAAAGCTGCCACAGTGTTTGAATGTTTTTTTAATGTTCCAGGAAGAGGATTGCTTCAGTTTTATAACAGACGTCAACCTGTAGAGAAAAGCGAGATCACGTGCTTTTGTGTTAGTCACAGTTTGGCTGCATGATAATAAATAGTTTTAATGACGGAATCATCTGATCACTCTGCAGATAAATCATCACTGAATAAGTGAGAACAGCTCAGTGCTTTGATTATAATGCATGTCAGTATATCTATGAATATGATCTCCAACGAGGAGGACTATCTGATGGAGATCACCCACCTGGAGGACTGCTGCAGAGACAACAGCCTCCTCCTGAACATCAGCAAGACCAAGGAGCTGAAGGTGGACTGCAGCGAGAAGCAGCAGAGGACATAGCATCCACTCAGGATCAGTGGGACAGAGGTGGAGAGAGTGGAGAGCTTCTAGTACCTGGGTGTTAACATCACACAGGACCTGACGTGGTCCTGTCACATCCACACCCTGCTGAAGAAAGCTCCACAGCATCTCTACCACCTCAGATGCCTGAGGGACTTTAAGCTCCTCTAAAGGTGTTCAGGAACTTCTACAGCTGCACCACTGAGAGCATTCTGTCTGGGAGCATCACCACCTGGATGGACAGCAGCACCCAGCAGGACTTCTGTGCCCTGAGGAGGGAGGTCTGCTGGGCTGAGAACCATCAGAACCACCCTCCCCAACCTGCAGGACATTTACAACAAACGCTGCAGGTTAAAGGCCACTCACCCCAGCCACAGACTGTTCTCTGTGCTGCCAGCAGGGCGGCGTTAGTGCTGCCTGAAGACAAACACAGAGAGGATGAGGAGCTTCTTCCCACAGGCTGTCCAACCTCTGAACCTGGAAAAATAGACTCAACAGACAATTAACGTGCAACCTCTGTTCAATATTCAACATCCATTCACTTTCACCTTATATATATTATTTGCACTACTTCACTTTGATTTATATATTTATTTTGCTCATTTCTATCTGTATGTATATACACACACATATTTCTGGTGTTTTTACTCGTTTTTCTTATCATTTCGGTTTGGAACAGGTGCACAATGCATTACACTGTGCGTTACACTATGTATAATTGTGTTTGTGATAAATAAAGGTCTTGAGTCTTGAGTCATACTGATTTAAACTACATTTCCCACAACCCTTGTTTTAACCTTGGACTATCCTGTAGAGAAGCTAATGCAGGTAGCAGCTCAACCACAGCCATAAATTCATGCATGTTGAATTTTTAAATTGAGCCGTCTTATAAAAAGCTGCAGCTGCATCCGATACAAACCAGAAGCAGATTTTATTTACTTATTTGTACAAAAAAATTGAAAAGAACCACCACAGAAATACATCAGATTTTAACAAGATGAACAGGACTGTATGTAATTTACACACGTGAACTTAATATGACATTTTCCATCATTGGAAGAAAATATACTGGCTTTCAAACTTCATGTTCAGACATTTAATCAGGTAACACCAGCGCAACATGGAATTAATTATGAGATCTTTCCTCAGAAGTATGAAATGTCTCTAATTCTCTTCCTTTTGCAAATGCAGTGTGCTTCTGTAAAAGTCACCATGTAGCCATTGGACAGTTTGACATCTTCAAACTGATTGTACAATCTGGCACAGATGGAATCCGGATTTTAATGCAATAAAGTCACATGATCGTTGTTTAAACACAGCTTGTAGGCGCCTTTGTTCTGAAATACCTACTTTTAACCTTAATAAATTCTTACGTTTTTCAAGCTTGGTTCCCACAGATGTCTCAGGACTACAATTTCTCACCTGTGTGAGTCCTTGTGTGACTCTTCAGTGTGGATGCATACTTAAATCGTTCTCCACAGCTGCTTCAGGGTAAGGCTTTTCACCTGTGTGAGTTCTTATGTGGCGCAACAATTGGCCGCGTTGAGCGAAATTTTTCCAACAGTTTTCACAAGAATACGGCTTCTCACCTGTGTGAGTTCTCATGTGGCGCAACAAATTACAACTTTGACTGAAGCGTTTACCACACGCTTCACAAGAATAACGCTTCTCACCTGTGTGAGTTCTCATGTGGCCCAACAAATGACCACTTCGGCTGAAGTTTTTACCACATGTTTGACAGGAGTATGGCTTCTCACCTGTGTGAGTTCTCATGTGGACCAGCAGGTTATCAGTACTTCTGAAACTTTTGCCACACATTTCACAAGAATATGGCTTCTCACCCGTATGGATTCTTTTGTGATACTTAAATGATGACACCTCACTGAATCTTTTCCCACAGGTGCTGCAAATGTATGGCTTCTCACCTGTGTGGATTCTGTAATGTCTCTTCATTTCACAGTTTTTCTTAAACGCTTTTCCACAAACGTCACACTTTACTTTCTTTTTCCCTGTGTCAGTATGACAGTGACTCTCTGACATGGGAGAGTTTCCTACATGCATGCTTCCTTCCTGGTCTGGGCTTTCAGCTAAAGAAGAGTTGTGAGAGAGCAGCTGGTCACTGTTTGGTTCCGGTTCGCTTTGATAATTGTCGTCGTAAGTAGGAGTCACCAAAAATGTTTCAGTCTCCAGTTTTAATATAAGCTGCTCTCCCTCTTGACTGGTGCAGAGTTCCTCCTGGCTGGTGCAGAGTTCTTCCTGTTCCTCTTTAATTTGTGGGAGTTCTTGGTCCTCCTGGTCCAGACTGGTGCAGAGCTTCTCCTGTTCCTCTTCAATTTGTGGAAGCTCTGTGTCCTCCTGGTCCACACTGGAGTTTCTCTCCTGGTCAACAAGAATCTCCTCCTGCTTGCAGACATGCTGCTGTGGGAGGCCTGGGGAGACAAAGGAACACAAGAAAAGGGTACTAATACAACGATAGAAAAACAAAGGTGTGAACAAGTATTTTCTAGTTTAAATCATTAGCAGGATGTTGCAGAAATGTGACAAATCATTTGGTTGTACCAACGTGTGGGGCTCTTGAGTTCTGACACTCTTGTTTGCAAAACATTCAGGCAGCAGCCTCCTACTTTTAGTTGGTGTTCTTCATCACAGTTGTCAATTAAAATAAAAAACAGCAGGTGAAGTTTGCTGTCGTCCACCAACAGTAATTCCATGACGTCAATTAATGACAGCGTACTAAGCGGATGGATTTATAATTAGAATTTTATTAATACTTAGAGACATCATAGGAGAAGTGATACAAGCAGCTCCACATATATAGGTATTTTTATGCACATATTAGTCCGTAATACCACAGGATCAGTAAGGATCCAATGCTAACAGCACTGAGTATTTTTGTGCATATTATACAGATATATTTGTTAGCTATCCAGTCAAATCTGTTGGACAAAAAAAAAGGTGCCATTTTGAGCCTGGAGTAACATCCAACCTGTCAGGACATTTTCATTTTGCTGTTGGTAGGTGCATGAGAGAATGACCGATATTATTGGTCAGCTGATACTAGTATATAACAGATATACATGTTTCATATGTTGTCCATTTATTTTCTTTATGCACACCAGAGCACCAAAAAACATGCTTGGGGTAATTTAGAATTGGTGTCTTCTCAAAGTATGTCCAGTAGAGCAGCTCTAACTCCATTTACAGCGCTGTCTGCAGCACATGTAGCAGAGCAGACTGTGCATCACAGCCGAGCAGAAGGTAGTGTTGAGTTAAGCAATGTCTTCAAGGTAAGTCTGTGAAATATATTGCTAGAAATATAATAAACAACGGCTCATCATTTGCCCTTGCCAGTTTAACACCAACATACTGCGTGTATATTTATATATTTAAAGAATACTGGCCTATGAATTGGAATTTTCTACCCAGGAAAAATTCAATTGATCAGTCAGGCTCCAGATCACAACTGGCTTTAATAATCAGCAAAATTAAATCTGCTGACTGTGTCTGATTGAAGTTGAAAGCATTATTTTGGTATTATGTGCTTGCAGCCTGAGCATGTAATCACAGCTGAACTCAGGCTAACATGACTAGCTTTGATATGAAGATCCTCACATGTGCATGGGACAGAATAGGCTGGATTTCAAACATCTAATCAATGAATTCTTAAAAACAAGAAGTCTTTTGTATTTCAAATTTGTAACAGCAAGTGACTGCTGAGATGATTCTAGCTCTGGCATTGATTAGACAGACTGGCCACGGTGGCTAAGCTAACCACAGGAATGTTAGCATGGTTGAGCACAAAAATTCCAAACGCTATAAATACTGTCCTGTTTTCTGTCAGCTGGCCAGCTTTTCATCGTTACATTCAACACTCAGCAGTTAGCTTTGTCAGTTAGCACCGCTAGCATGTTAGCTGTCAGTCTGTGCTCTTTGTTAGCTCCCAGTTCCACCCCATGTTTCTGAACTCTGTCGTGACTTTATAACTCAGTCAGTTCCTCCGTTGTCTTATTAACTCAGAGCATCACAGTTTCACATACCTATAGTGTGTAGCGTTATTCCGGGTTTCCAGATGTTATCCAGCAGTCTGCGCTGACGATCGATCTCCTCCTCGTACTGGACGATGGTTTTTTCAAACTCTGCGAATATTTCCTCAGCAGCAGCAGTTAGTCGATCGCTGATCAACTCTCTCAGATACCGAACCGAAGACATCGTTGCTTCAACTACTGAAATATCTCCTTGCAACCAGATAACACAGCCGTCATTTAAAAACTTCCACACATCAGTAAAGCTAACGCTGCTAGCGCTTTCAGTTTACTTCTTCCGGGTGTCTTCTTCTTCGTCGGCTTCAAATAAAGTTTGCAGCAGACTTGACACAGAAGAGGCATGCTGCTGCCCTCCACAGGTCATTTGTAGAGTTTCATTGACACCCTCACCTCGGGCTGACCACAGTGAGTTATGCATGTGTACGTTTTGTACGGATACCGAATCACATGACCTAAATATCTAGCGCCCGCCGTTAATTGATGGGACTCGGAAACACCTGCACAATTTAATCAATTGTTCCTTGTATCGTTTCCGATAACGGCAACGATGGATTTGTAGTAGGATCACAATCATGTGATCGTCAGCAGGCAGCTGACAAAACGTTCACTTGATGTCATAGTTACGGTGACGCCGTGCCAGCTGCTATATCTCGCATAGGGAAATCCTTGAACAATCTGTGGATCCAGATTATAAGCTGCATCACTGCCAAAATCTAATGAGGTGGTCGTGAAAATTTCATCCAAATCTGATGGTCCGTTTTTGATTAATGTTGCACCCAGACAGATTCACAGATTCACAGACAAACTCTGACACGTTCCTTGGTGGAGTAATGATCGAGTTACTTATTTATGTTGTTTCACAATGTTCTGTGTTGCGCATTGATTTCAGTGAATGACCTGCTTACATGGGGCTTCTCTCTGTGGCAGTTTTCCATTAAAGTGTGATTCACAGTTGTTGCCCACAGGAGCTCGGTTCTTCTGGGGGCTTGACAAATTTCTACTATTAGACCTGGCTTCGTCTCTGCAGCACAGAATGGTCTGACTGCACCTCATCATCATTCTGCTACAAGTAAAAACAGTTCTCAGCTTTGTTGGCACTTCTTTAAACCAACCACAATCCTATTGGGTGGAACTAAGCCGGGGATGCAGTGACGATGTTACTGCAAAAGAATAACAAGGGAGTCGTTTTTTTCCCCAAACATTTAAACAAAAAAAATGGTAATTTACCAAAAAACACAAAATACAAATTTACTGCACAACCCAAATCCTCTGCAAAACTTTTTTTTAGCATGTAGATGGCACTTGGAGGTTGTTAGTTTTGTTTCCCGTAGTGGACGACTTATACCAGACTAAACCCCACCTTTTAGTGCCATCCCAGCAAAACAAGGGAACATTTGAGGAACATAACTTTCCTCCCAGCAATATTACAGGGAATGTTTCTTTACATCCACGAAACAGTTTCTTTTGGGGCACCCAGATAGCTTAACTGGTTGAGTGGGTGACCCATGAACTGGGTTATATTCCCCTACGCAGCAGCCTGGGTTCAATTCCCACTCATGGCCACTGCAGAACTTCTCCCTACTTTCCTGTCTGCCTCTCTACTAAACACTATCAAATAAGGCCAAAAAACCACATTTTCTTTTGGTTAAAAATATGTTATGGGTCAATAAAGAACTGGCGGCTAAAAACCCGACCCTTCAGTCCTGCGTTCGCCTCACCATCCTATGCAGCAGCTACCACTCAGTACTCCATAGTCAGGGTGGTGGAGATGGTTTCTCCAGTTTAACACACTGCTTCCTTCACTCCTCTCTCAATGCATCTGTCTTCTATTGACATTGTTGTCTTCGAAGGAGTGTCCCTCACCCTTTAGATGCAGGCGAACCAAGAACAAGCTTTGCTTCTTTGTCCTAAGCCACTTTTGTTGTATATATTTTTTAGGGTGTGTTTATATAGTTTATTTTTTAATGCTGCTATTCAGAGTACTAAACTGATTTTCATTGTTTTCTGTAACAGTGACAATAAGGATCTATTCTATTCTATTCTATTCTATTCTATTCTATTCTATTCTATTCTAAAAGCTGTGACCCCAATGACTGTCAACACCAACACAAGGCAATATTTTTTTCAAAACAGTTTAAAAAAAAAAAAAAAAAATCACATTTACATAAATCTCCCTTGAAATCACAGAATCCTATTTTTTTTTCCAGTCCACTGCGACATTAAACCACATCAAATGTTCCCACAAAGCACCGGAGATAATTTTCAAACATGACACATTTAATGATGGAAATAGCAGTCACTGATTGCATTAAAACAACTTAAAACATTGCAAAATCACACGTTCTACAGAGAACAGTAGAAGCAGTGAGGTACATTTTAGATCCACTTTCAAAGAAGAAGTAATTTTTTTTTTTATAGCAGCTGGTCAAAGTGAAGTCACTTCATCTTGACTCTTGGTCACTCCTACATTAGACATTACATCTCATAAGTGCTTTGGAAATTATAGCTGTCAGCTAATCTCAGTTTAAATCCAAGATTTGTCAGTGTAAAATATTTAGTATAAATGTGATTAACAGAAAATTAGCTGAATTAAATTACAACCTGAAGACTGATCTTATTTAATTGTTTAAATTTGTAATTTGTTTGCCATTTAGATGTAATCTGGGGCTTATGAGGAAAATGATGCTGTTCTTAGAGGCTTAGTTACTTCCCACTCCTATAAAGACAATTACTCAGTAAAGGAGAATTGCATTGATAAAACTGCATCATATCACACTTAAACCTCAATGTTTAAGTGAGCTGCAACTTTAAAAACATGTCTAACATTTTATAATGGAAAGATATTCTTGCTATGCTGTCTCATATGTCGTTTATCTTTTCAATAACAAAAGGAGAAAAACTTGTTGCATTTTTCTGTCTAGACTTTTCACCCATGTGAGTTCTCATGTGGACAGCCAAATTATCACTTCGACTGAAACTTTTCCCACATGTTTCACATGAATATGGCTTCACACCTGTGTGGACTGCTGTATGCTTTTTAAGAGCCGATAACTCAGCAAATCTTGCCCCACATATGTTACAGAGGTAAGGTTTCTCACCTGTGTGTTTTCTCATGTGACTTTTCAAAACTGATGCAAGACTAAATCTTTCTCCACAGGTGTCACAGGAGTAAGGCTTCTCACCTGTGTGCGTTCTCATGTGAACAGTCAAGTTACTCTTTTGAGTGAAACTTTTTCCACATGTTTCGCAAGAATGTGGCTTCTCACCTGTGTGGACTGCCACATGCTTTTTTAATGCTGATAAGTCAGTAAATCTTTTCCCACAGGTGTTACAAAGGTAAGGCTTCTCACCTGTGTGGGTTCTTATGTGAAGCTTCAGGTGAGAGCTAAAACTGAAACTTTTCCCACATGTTTCACAAGAATGGGGTTTTTCGTTTGTGTGAGTTCTTATGTGATTGTTCAGTGTTGATGCATCTGTAAATGTTTCTCCACAGGTGCTGCACAGGTAAGGCTTCTCACCTGTGTGAGTTCTCATGTGGCGCAATAAACTACCACATTGAGTATAACTTTTCCCACATATTTTGCAGGGAAACGGCTTCTCACCTGTGTGAGTTTTTTTGTGAATTTTCATTGCTGACATCTGGTGAAATCTTTTCCCACAAGTGTTGCATTCGTATGGTTTCACATCTGTGTGGAATCTCATGTGGACCGACAATTGATCGCTACTTCTGAAATTTTTCCCGCATGCTTTGCAAGAATATGGCTTTTCGCCTGTGTGAATTCTGATGTGGACTTTAAGGTGAGCATTACAACTGAAACTTTTTCCACATGTTTCACAAGAAAATGGCTTCTCACCTGTGTGGACTCTTTCATGTAATTTCATAAAATAAATTTGATTGAATGTTTTTCCACAATAGTTGCAAGCATATGGCTTCTCGCCTGTATGGATTCTGTGATGTATTTTCATTTGGTAATTATCCTTAAAGGCTTTTCCACAAACATCACACTTTATGGACTTTTTTCCTGTGTCAGTATCACACTGACTTTCTGAAACAGGAGATATTTCTACATCGTTACTGTGGCTGCTGTTTCCATGACGTTTCTTCTTTGACTCCAGCTCCACAACTACAGGAGAGTTGTGACAGAAGAGCAAGTCGCTGTTTGGTTCTGGTTCACTGTGGTCAAATTCCTCATAAGCAGGAGTTACTTTAAAGATATCAGTCTCCTGTTTCAGTCCAACATGCTGTTCCTCTTTAATGTGAGGAGGCTCTAGGTCTTCCAGGTCCAGACTGTTGCAAAGTTCTTCCTGTTCCTCTTTAATCGGTTGAGGGTCTGGTTCTTCCTGGTCCATACTGCTGCAGCGTTCCTCCTGTTCTTCTTCAACCGGGGGAGGCACTGAGTCAGTCTGGTTTAATGTGCTGCAGAGGTCGTCCTGTTCCTCTTTAATCTGCTGAATGTTTTGACCCTCCTGGTCCAGGCTGAAGATCCTCCCCTGGTTACAGAGCTCCTGCTCAGTAAGAACTTCCCCTTCTGTACAGACATATTGCTGTGGGAAGTCTGGAAGGTCAAGAAAAAGTTTAATAATGTGATTATGAACACATCTGAGCAAATATATTCCAGTTTTTTCCAGGGCGAGAATTTTGCTCATAAATGAAAATGATATTTAAAGAGTGCAAACGTGGTTAAGCATACATTTTACATTGTTTACAATTAAACAACTTATTTCAATTAATCTATTAGGAAAAAAATGTTCTGATATTCTGAAAGTCTTGTTATTGACTGACGCTACCACCACACCCTCCTCCTCATATACAGTATACTGCAATCAATTTATTCTGCTGTTCAGATGTAAGAACATGTTGGATATGTGATATAATATTTTAATGTCCTGCTTCTGTTCAATATTCACCAGGACAGAAAATTCAAACAGGTGTTAAAGCATTATCACATGAGACACCTTCTGTTATTGATTAAACAGACTGGGTTGTTATCTGGGTTGTGAAACTGACATGAACCTGAAAAGGAGCATACACATATTAAAAAAGCACCTAAACCTTGTTGGTATCGCAACTGGCCCTTTATTAAATCAGCAACGGGATCTGGAAAATAAAACAGTGCAATATCAAGCAGAGGAAAAGAAGAACAGGGAGAACCATTATTGTTACCCCTTGTGTAGCTGGAGTGGCTGAGAAGCTTAGAAGGATTTTCTCCAAACATAACACAGTGGTGCACTCCAGATAAAGTCACACTATGAGGCAATAGCTGGTTAATCCTGAGGACCAAACACCAAGACACAAACTGAGCAACGCAGTGAGAAGTGCACAGACCTAAACATGGAGGAACTAAACAAGCACTCCAATAAACACGACTCAACACATGGGGTCAAGTCCTCGGGACAAGACTCAGGAGTTCACCTGCATCTGAAGGATAAAAGACATTCCTTTAAGGATGGGAATGTCCACCTTCAGGACAGAGTAGGCAGACGGTCTGAGAGCAGAGTGGAGGAAGCTGGAACATCTACACAGGTGACGTGAATAACATCGGCCATCTTGTTCTAATGCAACGTTCTGCTGGGAAACCTTGAGTTCTGATATTCATGTGGATGTTTGACACGTATCACCAACCTAAGCATTGTAGGTCAAGCAACCCCAAACCCACTAACCACCCCATTGGAACAGCAACAACCTTGATGCCAGTTGCCCTCAGCAGGAAAATCCACCCTGACACACCGCAAAAACTGCTCAGGAGTGACCAGGGAACACAACAGATCTAAGGTGTTCACCTGGGTTCCACACTCCCCAGATCCAAATCTTACTGAGCATCAGAGGGATGTGCCTAATAAGCCTGATTTACATAGATCCCACTTCCCAGTGGGAAGTCACTGCCACCATCCCCAGAGGTCCTGGTTCCATGGCCCACTGGGTCAGAGGAGTTTAAGCAGCATAAAGGAGACCAACACAACATTAAACAGGTGGTCATAATATTATGCCTGATCAGTGTATCTCTAAATAGAAGACGAGGCCTAGGACACCCATTACCACCTCCATGCAGCCTGGAGAGTTCATTCCAGAAAGTTTCACATCATTAAGACCTGGAACCACCTCTGACCTGTCAGTTTCACAACCATTCACAGCTCGAGGCTTGTCTGCTTTGGCTTGTTAATGGATGTTAGCCACGATAACAGAAATCCGGAACTCCTCAGCGGTCAGTTCGAACCGAAGACGTCTCCTGGATAAAGGTGAAACGTCCCAAGAACCGATAAAGCAGCTGCGTTTTGCTGAATCTCTCAGAATCACAACAACCTGGACACTGACGTTAGCTCTGTCAGCTAGCTCAGTTAGCATGCTAGTCTTGTCCAGTGTGTTGCCTCTGTAAGCTCCCAGTTAATGTCATGTTTCTAAAAGCTCACTTACACATCCAAAGCATCCCAGCTGTACATACCCATCGTGTGTTGTGTTATCTGTGGTTTCCAGATGTTTTCCAGCAGTCTGCGCTGACGATCGATCTCCTCCTCGTACTGGACGATGGTTTTCTCAAACTCTGTGAATATTTCTTCAGCAGCAGCAGTTAGTCGCTGGTTGATCAACTCTCTCAGATTCTGGACTGAACTCATCGTTGCTTCAGCTGCTGAGGTGTTGATCTGAGCTTCGACAACACAAACCTCCTCCACACCACACATCAGTGAAGCTCTTCTTCTTCTCCTGATCAGACTGGAGGCAGCAGAGGCGCCTTGCTGCCTCCGCAGGTCAGTAGTGGAATTACACCGACGTGGTTCAATTTTGTCTATTTACCTTTATGTAAATCAGATTGAGATTTCTAATCATATCTTGATTAAGTAAAGGTAAATAAATAAATAAATACATTACATTTATTTACTTTTATTTAACGAGGAAGTCCCATTGAGACTAGAGCTCTCTTTCACGAGGAAGACCTGTGAGAGATACAAAATTCCAAAGGTATATAAAACAAATGCATGATACACAAATAAACAATAAAACAGACTGACTGCTATGCAAGGGCATCCCTCCTTCACTGCCTTCTTTATGATACTCTTAGACTCATTAATGGATATGAATGTGTCAGAGTTTAAGAGTTTTCTGAAGATATTTCCATGACAGTGATGCACGATAGGAGAACTATCTGATACTAATTCTAACTCAAATCATCAGTTTCTGCTCCACCGTCCTTTATTTGACTGATTTTTCTTTTTATGGAATAAAATATGGATTTTTTTTACAAAGTTACTTGTGAAATTTTACCTTGATAAATCAAAAATGTTTTCTTTTAAACACACGCCAGTCCGCTACCAGATCATTGTTAACACATTGAAATTTGTGGCTCTTTCAACAACAATATCTCAGGAACAATTAAGGATAAGACCATTTTTCGTGATGTAATTATTTTACAATCTTCAATATTCGAAAAGTAGATTAAATAATTTCTGATTATGGATGAACTGAAATATGATGTACTTGGATAGTAATCCAAGTACATCAGAGGTCTGGAGTTTCAAAATGATTTATCTTTATTTTTTATTTAACGTCAAAGTTTAATGTCTAATGATACCCTCAGTGTACATTGGCATGCATCACAGTTTCACACTTTCAAATTTGTCCTTTTTCCAGCATTTTTGAGCCTCATAACTTTATAATTGCAGCAGACAGACACATGGAATTATCAGGGTTGAAAATCTTTGTGTTCAACACAATTCTTTAATGTGTTAATTGATGTGTTTTCTGATAATTCACCAGAGAAAACCTTTTTTTTAAAAGTGCATTTTGGGTAAACCTTTAAGGGCTAAATTTCTAATATAAACATATTTTGACACTTGTGAATGCATCTTCTGGCTGTAAAATGGAGAAGCAACTTTTGTGTTCACATGTTTTATAGAACAGTTTAATGTCATTGATCTAAGCAGTCTGCAGCATCCAGAGCATGTTTGTGACTCTTATAATGTTCTAATAATGTTTACTTCTTGTTCCGTTAGTTTGTTCTGTTGGCCAGTTTTTGTCCTCAGTGATTTTGTCTAATCTCAGTACCCAACTCTGTCTTATCCACGGAGCAGGAAGATGATTGTGCAGGAATTGTCAACTGTTTTAACTCCCTGAGTAACTGAAGATGTTTGCATTTTGCAAGTGTCACAATATGCCTAATAATAATAATAATAATAATAATAATAATAATAATAATAATAATAATAATAATAATAATAATAATAATAATAATAATAATAATAATAATAATAATAACTTAATAATAATTATTGATAAGTACTTTACAGTAGACAAATATCATATAAATAATGACAAATAATCGTTAAAAAATCCAAAACATGCAATAAAACAACTGTTAAGTCCAGACATTTTTTTCTTTTCCATAAAAATAAATGAAATAAAATAAAGTAACAGCTGTTACACAACCACGTGTAAAACGGGGTTAAGTGGAAATTCTAACATGTCGATATATATAAATGACTTATTGTACAACAGATGTGGTGACTTTATCAAAAAACTAAATTAAATTCAGCACAACTGCAATGTAAAAAATGCTTTTAGTTAATTTGTTTTAAGCACATGAATCCATTTTCTTTTCTACAAATCTACTTTTGTAGTCACGATTCTTTTGTTTTAGAGGAATACAGAATTAATATTCCAGTTATGGAATAGAAGTTGTACTGCGCGGAACCGAAGCTAACTGTTGTCTTCTTCCGGAGCTTCACGGTGTGACACCAGGCGGAAGCGAACGACGAAAACAAGCCAGCGGCGTCAGCTTGACTGATGTGTGGACTGAGCTGGAAGAAGGTTGTATTGTCGTTTCTCAGATCAGTATTTCAGCAGCTGGACTAAGAATGTCTTCGGCTGAGTTTATTATCGAGCAGGAAACAGACGAAGAAGAAAAACTCGGAGTCTCCGAACAAACCATCGTCCAGGACGAGGACCGTCAGCGCAGACTGCTGGATAACATCTGGAAACCACCGCTACACACAACAGGTACGTAGAGGTGTGATGGTCTGAATGAACTAAAGAATGAATAAGAATCATGTAGGATCCTAATCAGAGCCCTTTTTATTTCTAGTGTCTGATTAATAAAATAATACAGTATTTCTACTGTCAGTTATTATTCAGAAAAAAGGAACATAAACGCATTTATTTTTAAAAGCAGAAACATTTAGCTATAAACTGGCAGTATGTGTAAGACACTGAAAGGGAAAGTCAGTGAACTTGAAGAGTTTTGAAGCAGGTTAAGTAGAATGGTCTGACTGTACTTCATTATGATTCTGCTATGAGGAAATATCTGCCCCACAACACACAAAAACAATGGCAACATACAACCAGCAAATCACTCAGGTAACTGAATTTCTGTATCTTGGTCACAAACTGTCACCAAACAATGGAATGGTGGCTGTACAGCATCGCATCGCTTAAGGTTGAGCAGCTTTCAACAAAAATGAACAAGTCCTAACATCAAAACGAGTTCCTTATCATCTGAAATCCAAGATCTTTGACACTTACATCATGGCAGTTGTGTTAAACAGTCTTGACTGTGTTAAGGATGTCAGAACCACATCATGAGACTTATGACTGACAAATGCCTCAGTGACCATATTCCTATCAATGCACTACTCACTACAACCAAACTGAAGCCAATCATGGAGAAAAGGAGTTGCTTTAGTTGCTACGTGCTGTAAAAATACCCACCATGTCCATGTTGCACTTTGTTTAATACACGGACCAAACTTGGTCACTTTGTTAAGAAGTTTGAAAGAAACTGGGATTACTTTTGGAGTTCTACCACTGACTCAAATAATCCCTCTTTTATTATTTAATCTTATGTTGGAATTTCCAATTTTGCACTTTATACCATATGTTAATCTTTTTAGCGACACACAGTTTGTCAAAATAAAATGAACTTTGCTCTTTTTTGGATTAAAATGAATAGTTTAGTTTAATCGAAGTGGCAAAGCAGTCGATAGATCGATAGTAATCATGAGGCGCAGCCAGACCATCCTCCTCAGCATTGATCCAGTGCTGTGGAAATAGATCTGGTCATGAGAGACCTAGATATGATGGCATTTGTATGAAAAACTCCATCAGTGCCGCTTTACATGTATTAACATCTGATAAATCATTTAATTTATCCTGTTTATCTGCCCATTAACACTTAATGTAAGTAGTTTAGAACACAGAACTGCGCAGCAGCCTAATCATTTGAAACAATGTGTGTTGTGTCTTGTACTTGTAGCATTGCAGCTATTTGCATGTCTGATTTTGAACTATGCTAGTAACGTTTTTCCTGCGTCACTTTGTCCCCCCAGACAACCCACAGCACATCTGTAAGAAGGAGGAGTTTCTCTCTGACCAGCAGCCCTGTAACCAGCAGAGGAATGGTCTGGACCAGGAGCACCCAGAGCCTCCACAGATTAAAGAGGAACAGGAGAAATTCTACACCAATCTTGACCAGAAGGATCCAGAGCCTCCACAGATTAAAGAGGAACAGGAGGAATTCTGCACTAAACTGGACCAAGAGTATCCACATTCTCTACAAATTAAGACAGAACCAGAGGACCCAGAACCTGCAGAGATTAAAAATGAGCAAGAGGAACGCTGCATCAGTCTGGACCAGAAGGAATCAGAGACTCCCAAGATCAAAGAGGAACCGGCGGAACACTGCACCAATCTGGACCAGGAGGACCTAAAACCTTTGCAGATTAAAGATGAACAGGAGGATTTCTGCACCAGTCAGGAGGAAGCACAGCTTGCAGTTAAACAGGAGATAAACATCTGTATCGTGACTTCTGATTATGAGGAAAGTGACCATAGTGAACCAGAACCACACCATGACAAGCTCCTCTTTCACAACTCTCCTGTGGCTCAAAGTCCAGATCAGCAAGGAAACAAGGTTGTAGACTCAGAATTAAGTAGAACTTCACAACTCAAGACAAAGAAAAGATATCGCCGAAATAGAATTCCCAATGTGGACAACTCTTCCATGTCAGAGAGTCAATGTGATGCTGACGCAGGGAAAATGTCTTTAAAATGTGATGTTTGTGAAAAAAGTTTTCCTTATAAATCTAAACTGCTTATACATCAGAGGAGTCACACAGGTGAGAAACCATATGCCTGCAACACGTGTGAGAAAAGATTTATAAACATTGCAAATTTGAAAAGGCATGTGATGATTCACACAGGTGAAAAGCGGTACTCCTGCAATACATGTGGGAAAAGATTTAGTCAGATCGATGTATTTAACATTCACATGAGAACGCACACAGGTGAAAAACCATATTCATGCAACACTTGTGAGAAAAGATTTAATGGCATCGGTAATTTGAAAAGGCATATGATGATCCACACAGGTGAGAAGCCGTATGCCTGCAGCACATGTGGGAAAAGATTTCTTTGCACATCAAAGTTAAAAGCACACCTGATGATTCACACAGGTGAGAAGCCATATGTTTGCAACACCTGTGGGACAAAATTTACTGAGCGGTCAACCTTGAATGGTCATTTAAAAATCCATACAGGTGAGAAACCGTATTCTTGTCGCACCTGTGGGAAAAGATTCAGTCGAATGACAAACTTGAGAAGGCACCAAGGAGTTCATACGGATTAAAAGTTTTATACTACAGAGAGCTTTCTGACTTTCCCACACTGTGGGAAACCAAATCACTGCACTACCTGAGAACGAAATATGAAAAATGTATCCTTTTCTCCTGAACAGCAAAGACCCCTCAGCTTTGTGTTTTCCATGTATGCAGCTTATTGTCTGTGCTGATTCTCAGTCATCCAGGTCTTGGTAATCCTAGGAGCTTCAGTAAAAAAATCACTCGACTTCTCCTCAGCCGTTTGTTGTAAAGGGAGGGAAACCCGTGGATTTTCAACTGAATCTACATGTTTCAATAAACAAAGGCGAAACAAATAAACACCACTTGTAGATGACTTGTTTTGGTTCATATTGCTATAAAATAGCAGACTCTGGTTAAAACATTGTAATAAGATTATTCTTGGAAAATCTGGAAATTCTTTAAGCTGAGCAGTAAAATTAAATTCCTTGAAAAGTCACTGCATTGTCCTTGTAAATAATTCAGACGTTTTTATCTTTTCCAAGTCTTAAAAATAAATAGTAAATAGTCTGCACTTTTGTTGCGCTTTTTTTTCTCCAATTGAAGAAAACTATTCACAGTTTGCGTAGAAATTTGATAAATATTACCTTTTTTAAACTGTGCTCTGGAACTATACTTCTGGGAACCACGGATCTGGAAAGGTGACACGGCTCCGTTCATGCTCATAATAACTAAACTGAAGCCTTGAATCTCTGACAGCAGTGTGGTAAAAGTAGATAGATTATCAAAGTGGATTTGAGTGCATCAGTTTTGGACGTTGTTTTGTAGAGATGTTCATGATACTAAACATTTAAGAACTTCAGACTGATTCTGTTCTACAGGGATAAACTGACAACAATCCTTCCACCTGCACGTTTGGGTTCAGAGTGTGTTCAGAGATGAGTTCTGGATTCCTACTGCCAGAACTTAGATCAGGCACAAGGTGACAGAATCCTTTGCAGGAATAACCCCCTAATCTGTCCTCTCGACCTCTCTGCTCCCAGTGCCATAAAGGAGCAGCAGATTCACCCAAAACGTTAACTCAGAGTTTTTAGAGGTTTAATCAACAACCAGAGAGAAATTTATAGTTTGATCATATTTAATAAATACATTTAGTAAATACTTGGTTGTTTTGTACTCCTGGAATGAAATGCGCAATAAAGGTTAAATAACTTCTTTTTATTTTTTTTTAAGATAGAGATGTAAAAAAAATATGAACGTGGCTTTAGCCGTTTCCTCAGTGTTTCTGTCGGATTTTTACAGTGTGACACCGGGCGGATGTAAACAAACAAAAGCCTCCAGCTGCGTTAGCTTGACGGATGGTGGACTGAGCTGGAGGAAGGCTGTGCTGTCGTGTCTCAGATGAATATTTCAGCAGTTCAAGTTAAAATGAGTTCAGCTCAGTGTTTAGGAGAATTTATTAACGAGACACGAACTGCTGCTGCCGAACAAACCACCGTCCAGGACGAAGATAGTCAGCGCAGACTGCTGGATAACATCTGGAAACCACAAATAACACAACACACAACTGGTATGTAGAAGTGTGATGGTCTGAATGAACTAAGTAATAAATAGGACTAATGTAGGATCCTGTTAATAGTGCTAAAATACACTTAACTGGGAGCAATGGTGGAGCCAATCTCTATCTATCTATCTATCTATCTATCTATCTATCTATCTATCTATCTATCTATCTATCTATCTATCTATCTTTATCTATCTATCTATCTATCTATCTATCTATCTATCTATCTATCTATCTATCTATCTATCTATAGTCTATCTATCTATCTATCTATCTATCTATCTATCTATAGTCTATCTATCTATCTATCTATCTATCTATAGTCTATCTATCTATCTATCTATCTATAGTCTATCTATCTATCTATCTATCTATCTATCTATCTATCTATCTATCTATCTATCTATCTATCTATCTATCTATCTATCTATCCATCTATCTTTAGTCTATCTATCTATCTATCTATCTATCTATCTATCTATCTATCTATCTATTTATCTATCTATCTATCTATCTATCTATCTATAGTCTATCTATCTATAGTCTATCTGTCTATCTATCTATCTATCTATCTATCTATCTATCTATCTATCTATAGTCTATCTATCTATCTATCTATCTATCTATCTATCTATCTATAGTCTATCTATCTATCTATCTATCTATCTATCTATCTATCTATCTATCTATCTATCTATAGTCTATCTATCTATCTATCTATCTATCTATAGTCTATCTATCTATCTATCTAATACAATTTAAATTACATGGGATAAGTACATGTAAGACACTTAAGTCAGAAGTTTCCTTGTTGTGCTCAGGACTCCCAACATCCATCAGTTTCTCTCTGTTGACTGCTGGTTCTCGGTCAGTCTTATATTGTTTACGTTTTGTTCCACTTCTTTCTGGAGCTCCTCAAAGTTGTTTTTCATCTGTACCGTCTTCAAGAGTCTGTACAAGTCCTTCAGCTAAATCACAGCTAAACCTAAATCACTTTAACAAATAAAAACACGTGCAATGAGACTCTTGGTTTACAGTTTTTAAAAAAACAACAGAAAGGTTTTTGCACATTTCAATGACAATAATAGGACATAGTTAAATTGCTTCAGAATCAGCCTGGACATTTTCTGGACGGTCAGAGCTACTCAATTATATGCAGCTGGTTGTGCTGGTAAAATACATGTGTGGAAATAAATCATTGCATTAAAAAGTTCTGTCAGAAAAGAAATGGCAGTTACTGGATGTAACTCGCACTGCTTTCTAACAATCTCCACTATTGGTTGCGTCAGGTGGCCACAGCTGCAGAAAGAAATTACACAAAGGTATCTCTTTTAGAAGTAGAATTATTCTGCATTAATTCTGCATTATGTATAGAACAACAGAGGGAACTGACTGAACTATAGGATTACTGCAGAAATTGAACAATAAGATCTGAGCCAATAAAAAGCAAAGAAGATGATTCTTTGTATTTAATTTAATTTCATATTTCTTTGTGTTTCTTGCATTCCCTGTAAGCAGCATGCCGTCTGTGGATTAATTGAAGGCTTTTTAAATGAGAGAACGATTTTAGTACTTTGTCTGTTCTGAATCCCTCAGATCTCTTTATGTTTTCTGTTCAACTGATGAAAGTTAATAAAATAGATAACTAAAACTATAAGGAAATCTGTCAGATAGTAGCACTGCTACCTTATTTGGATTTTCCTACCTCTGTTGGAGTTGAAGGAGGAAAAGACAGACTTATGAGACAAACTGAAACATTGATTAATGTGGAGCAAAGCTTGGATCAATGATCAGAACCTCTTAGCAAACATGAAATGCATAGCAACTTTTATTTGCAGACCATTTTCCTTCAGGAGAAGAAATTCTGGTTTGAATTTAGAAAAAGATGTCTTCTGTTCAGCACATTACAGTGTCAAAGTCTGTTTCTCCATCAAGATGCATTTTCCTTTACCCTAAACTGGTTTGCTGGTTTGACCCGCTCTTTGTGATTTAACTGTTAACTGTGACAATCAGCACAGACTAAAAGTCAATCACACCCAAATAGTTTGTCACATTTGCACATTTTAAATTTCATTTTAATATGTCAGCAGCGTGCTTGCATTGTAGAGCCCTACTAATGTTTTGAATTAGAATATATTTGTTTGGGTGTGTGTTTTTGATTAATCATATTAATAACCTTTTTCTATGTCTTTTTGTCCCTCCAGGCCTCCCAGAGCAACATGTATGTAAGGAGGAGGAGGATCTCGCTAACCAGCAGCTCTGTAACCTGGAGAGGAACTCCAGTCCGGACCAGGGGGACCCAGAACCTCCAGAGATTAAAGAGGAACAGGAAGAACTCATCATCAGCTTTGATAAGGATGACCCAGGGTCTCCAGACATTAAAGAGGAGCAGGAGAAACTCTGCACCAGTCAGGAAGGAGAGCAGCTTGTACTGAAACATGAGATTGATATGCTAATAGTAACTCCTACTTATGAGGAAAGCGACCACAGTGAACCAGAACCAAACAATGACCAGTTCCTACCTCACAACTTACCTGTAGCTGAAAGCCCAGATCAAGAAGGAAGCAAACATGTAGACTCAGGATCAGCCAGAAATGCAGTGTTGAGACCAAAGAGAAGACATCACAGTAGCAGCAGTCACAGTAAAACTTTAGACAACTTTTCAGAGAATCACTGTACAAAGTGTGATCAGAAAGTTCTGAGACCGTCCCTGTTGCAAACAGACGGAACCCAGAACAGTCACACACATGCACCAAATACGAGCAGTGATTTGCATTTATGTGACCACTTGCAGGTTCCCATTGGTGACCTGGACCTCAAACTTGAGCAGAGAGCAAAAATACAATATTGTGTCAAGCTCGGTAAATCGGCTAAGGAGACTCTCAAGATACTTCAGAAAGCCTACGGCAAGGAGGCAATGAGCCGGTCCAGATGTTTTGTGTGGCATTCACGTTTCAAGATGGGCAGAACTTCACTGGATGACGACGGTAGGACAGGGCGACCGTCTACAAGTACGACTCCTGAAAATGTCCAAGAAATTGAACAAATTGTGCGTGAGGATCGTCGGCTCACCATAAAGGAAATTGCTTACATGGTCAACATGTCCTTTGGAACAGTTCAGGCAATCCTAACGTCCAATTTGAATTTGCACCGTGTTGCTGCCAAGTTTGTGCCCAGGCTCCTGACTGCTGAGCAGAAACAGCAGCGTATAAAAGTGTGCGACGATCTCCGTCAACAGGCCCAGGATGACCCAACCTTCATGTCAAGGATCGTCACTGGTGAAGAGATTTGGGTCTATGACTACAACACAGAAACCAAGCAGCAGTCTCCGAGACTGAAGAAGGCACGTCAGGTCAAGAGTGCGACTAAGAGCATGCTCGTGGTCTTCTTCGACATTCATGGGGTTTTGCACCATGAGTTCATCCCACACAGTCAGACGGTCAATGCCGAGATCTACTGTAACATCCTGAGGCATCTGAGGGAGAGCATTCGCCAGAAACGACCTAAACTGTGGCGCCATGGCAACTGGGTGCTCCACCATGATAACACGTCCGCTCACAGGGGTTTGGAAACGCAGGATTTGTTTGCCAACACCAACACAATCATCATTCCCCACCCGCCCTACTCGCCAGATTTGGCTCCCTGTGACTTCTTTCTCTTTCCCAAAATGAAATTCAAGTTGAAATGTTACCATTGTAAAACAGTGGAGGAGATTCAGAATGCGTCACAGTTGGTGCTCGACACATTTAAACAGCAGGACTTCCAGAGAGCATTTCAGACGTGGCAGGAGCGATGGCAGCGGTGTGTTGCTGCACAAGGAGACTACTTTGATGGGGATGGCGGCCAAATATAAACAAGGAGCAGTTTTTTGTTTTTTTTATAGACACAGTCTGAACTTTTGGATCGCACACAAGTAAAACATCTGTAAAATGTGACCTTTAAAGATAAGTGTCAAATAAAGCAACATGCGGATTACATCACACCAAACATCTTCACTCATTCAAATCAGCCAGTATCTGCATCACTCTTATGCTGTAAATAAGCAGCTTCTCAAAATTGGACACAAACAAATTTTATTCCTCACTTTCATAATTTTTTTTGTCTGTATAAACTTTATTTTGAAATACCATTTACACAATGTCAGTAGTATATTCTGTCATTTCAGTTCATATTCTGATATGTAACTCTTTTTTTTTTTTTTTTTTTTACTCTGCCTTAGTCAGATCTGAATTCTGATTGTAGCTGAGAAACCTTCTAATGCTCCCTGCCAACTGGAGTCTTTTCTTGCTTCAAGTGTTGCTTCAACGTTTTTAAATCCATTTTTCCACTTATTGTTTCAGGTTTTAGAGGTGACTGACAAATTTTGGAAGATGTGCGATATGGTTTTATAAAAGATGCTTCATAAACAAGCTTACTGTTTTCAAAGAACATCGATACAAAGAATATTTTTCAATGCTTCATGTTCAAACTGATGGACTAATTGATTGTTGTGACATAATAAAATGCAAGAGGTGTTTTAATGTTGCAAGTCTTTGTTTTGTGACGCACTTTGATCAAACAAAAGCTAATTAATGGAATTGGACTACATAAGAATTTATCTCATGTAAAAGGATTCTAAAAGTGACCTGTGGAGGGCAGCAACACACCTCCGCTGCAAACTTTATTAGAAGACGACAAAGAAGGAGACACCCAGAAGAAGTGAAGTTAAAGATCCAGCAGTGTTTATGTTATTGATGTGTGGAAGTTTTTAGAGACGGTTGAGTTGTCAGTAGTTGAATTAAGGTCTTCAGTGCAGAATCAGAGAGAGTTGATCAACGAGTGATGAACTGCTGCTGCTGAGGAAATATTCAGAGCACAGAACCAGACCTTAAATGTTGTCTGTTTTGAGCTGCAGGTGGTGCTGTCGGCCACTTCTACTGTCTACAGACGGCTTCCTTCATCCTCTCGATGCGTCTGTCTTCTCTACATTGTTGTCTTCAGAGTCCCTTCTACTTTAGATGCAGGGGCTTCATTTATGTTGCGCCATCTGTTGGATGAGAGGTGAAACCAAAAACAAGTTCACTTCCTTTGACGGGAACACTTACCATGACCTGATGACAGAGAATTCACAGACATAAGGTAATGTTTTTTGGAAACAATCAAACACAGATTATAAAATGACATTTTTGTCAATAAGTCTCAGTTTCCCCTCAAATCACAGCATTAAAATTTTATTTCTAGTCTACAATGATATTATAATACATTAAATTTCCTTAAAAAGCACCAGAGACAATATTGGAATGTGAAAGACTCATTGATGAAAATAGCAATTATTGATTGTGTTAGCAATAATGCAAAACATCGCAACAAAGCAGGTTTAGTTCATTCACTGTCATTCTTAAAATCTACAACAACAAAAACTCCTTTCACTTCTACAACAGAACTTTCCACAGACAACAGTCACAAGCAAAGGTAAGTTTAAGCTTCACACTTAGAACTGCAGTGGTACGAGCCCAGCTTTGCTCTCAACTCTCATCCAGTTCACTGTTTTCAGGGGGGCGGGGCTTGTAGGAAGACATAGAGTTCAATGTGACACCAGCAGAGACAATGGGTTAACTTTTCATTCCGTCTTTAAGTAAAAACAGCATTTTTTTTAGCAACCAGTCAAAGTTGAGATGTTTTTCCACATACAGTGTAATGTATACGTACAAAAATGACAGCTCTCAACTGAATCTAACTGCACTGCAGTCTAATATTTACCTGTGTAATATAGTAAAGTAGATGCACAAAATTAAATGATAAAAAATACAAAAATCTCTGAATAGTTCTTTCTGAATTCAAATAAATGTTCTTGACATATTGGCTCATATGTAATTCACTGTACCTACAAAGAAGGCGAGAAAATTGTTCCATTTTTCTCCAACCATGTTTCAGAGCTATGACTTTCCAGCCATGTGAGTTCTATGTACAGTCAAACTACCACTTCAACTGAAACGTCTCACAGATGTTTTGCAAGATGACAGCTTCTCACCTGTGTGGTCTGCTGCATGTTTTTGTTTAAGGTCTGATAACAAATCTTTCCTAAGGTTTCTCACCTGTGTGCTTTTTCATGTGACTTTTCAATATTGATGTGTGAGTAAATCTGTCCCCACAGGTGTGACAGAGGTAAGGCTTCTCACCTGTGTGAGTTCTCATGTGGACTGTCAAATTATCGCTTCGACTGAAACTTCTGCCACAAGTTTCACAAGAATATGGCTTCTCCCCTGTGTGAGTTCGCATGTGGAGCAACAAATTACCACTTTGACTGAAACTTTTCCCGCATGCAGTACAAGAATATCGTTTCTCACCAGTGTGAGTTCTCATGTGGCACAGCAAATGGCCTCGTTGACGGAAACTTTTCCCGCACATTTCACAAGAATACCGCTTCTCACCTGTGTGAGTTCTCCTGTGGCACAACAAATTAGAACTTAGGCGGAAACTTTTCCCACATGTTTCACAAGAATACCGCTTCTCACCTGAATGAGTTCTCATGTGGTGCAACAAACTTCGACTTCGACTGAAACTTTTGCCACATATTTCACAATCATACGGTTTCTCACCTGTATGAACTCTATAATGATTCTTCATTTGATAACTATCTTTAAAAGCTTTTCCACAAATATCGCATTTTACTTTCTTTTCACCTGTAACAGTACTACAGTGAGTCTCTGACACGGGAAAATTGTCTACATGTTTGCTTCCTTCATCATCTGGGCTCTCACCTACAGGACAGATGTAAGAAGGGAGCTGGTCACTGTTTGGCTCTGGTTCACTGTGGTCACTTTCCTCATAAATAGGAGTCACCATAAAAGTATCAGTCTCCAGCTTCACAACAAGCAGCTCTCCCTCCTGACCGATACAAAGTTCCCCCTGTTCCTCCTGTTCCTCTTTAATCCACAGAGGCTCTGGGTCCTCCTGCTCTAGACTGGAACAATGTTTCTCCTGTTCCTCTTTAATCTGTGGAAGCTCTAGATCCTCCGGTTCCAGACTGGTGCAATGTGCCTCCTGTTCTTCTTTAATACAAAGAGGCTCTGGATCCTCCGGCTCCAGACTGGTGCAGAACTCCTCCTGTTCTTCTTTAATCCACAGAGGCTCTGGGTCCTCCTGCTCTAGACTGGAACAATGTTTCTCCTGTTCCTCTTTAATCTGTGAATGCTCTGGGTCCTCTTGGTTAAAGCTGATGCAGAGTTCCTCCTGTTCGTCTTTAATTTGTGGAAGCTCTGGGTCCCCCTGGTCCGGACTGGAGTTCCTCTCCAGGTTACAGTGATGCTGGTCAGCAAGAACCTCCTCCTCCTTACATACATATTGCTGTGGAAGGTCTAAAGGGACACAACAAAATAGTCAGTCATGGAAATCTGCAAATAAGTACATACAAGTTAAAACCACTAGCAACATGTGTAAATAATTCACACCAAACTACCTGAGAGCACCTGTTTGAGTGACTCTTAATTTCTGGCACTTTTATTAGCAAAACGCAGTGTATGAAACAGGCAGCAGCTTCCCACTTTTAGTCTGGCTTGATGGTCACTGTTGTCATTTGAAACAGCAGGTCAGGTGTTGCTGACTAATGGTAACTCCATGACTTGAACTGATGACAGAACAAAGTAAACCTTTGCTGTTGTCGGGTTGATGTCTGTAATTTGGACAAGATAAAGGCTTCAACACAATGCTTTTGTCTGTGTTCAGTTAAGATTGTTAATGAGGCAGGAGAAGAATCACTCTGTAACACCAGGATGCATAACATGGAGGGTTCAGTATTGTTGGTACTCTAATTATTCTGCTTACTGATTTAAATTCTTTGAGTGAAAGACAGTTAGGGCTGCTACATTAGTAAAATCCTGCTTGTACATAAATGCCCGAGTAACACTTATCTAACGATATAACAGTCACAGGAGATATTTTTCTGCATGGCAGAGCTAAGGTGTTCACCTGAGTTCCACACTCCCCAGATCCAAATCTTACTGAGCATCTGTGGGATGTTCCAGTATAAGCCTGATCTAGGAAGGTTCCACCCTGCAACCACAGAATTCCCTGCCACCATCCTGGTACCCCAGGACATCCCCAGAGGTCCTGGATCCATGCCCCACTGGGTCAGACGAGTTTTAGCAGCATAAAGGAGGCCAACACAATATTCGGCAGATGGTCTTAATGTTATTCCTGATTGGTGTATACAGTGGATGTTTCACTAAACTGTTTACAAACTAATGCAACTGAAATTTATCAAGGATGTCCAACCCTAGAAAAATGTAAATAAAACCTGGGTATTATTTCATGTAAATCATTTAAACCTGTATTCATATGAAAATATCATGAAAATAGCAGAGATGTTGAAACTAAAAACTGTAACTGTTTATTGAAAAATATCTTCTTATTTTGAAATTGATGTTAGCAACATGTTTACAAGAGCTGCCACGATGAGTGGGCATAATCAACACCCAAAATGTGTTGATATCAATATTTTAAAGTGCAGCAAGTTTTTTAACTTCAATTTAATAGAACAATCATTTTTCTTTACTTGGGCTGTGTAATTGTTGTGTCATGACTTCATTTGTTTTTGGCTGCAGTCATTTCATTAGTCATTAGCTGCTGTTTCTATGCACAACTAGCTGAAGACAAAACATACAGGAGGCACTTCACATCTGTAAGCTTCTGTCTGTGCTCACATACAATGCTAATAAATACAGCTGTTCTCATTTCATGTATATCTGTTGTCAGATAATAAAGACTATATATTAACTAAGCTGCTGCTCTGCGGCAAAATTCCTGACTTTATAATGTTATCTGTCTGAAAAACTCACCTTACACAGAAGTTAAAGTACGCTGTGATGTGAATTCAGCTAGATTTTCATAAAATTTGAAACAGGAAATGAGTTGCTTCAGGTGCTCTGTGCTTTTTAACCATCTTAATGGGTAAAACAGAACCTTGGAGCTGCTGTATTTGACCAAGGTGTTGTGGTACCTGATGGCTGAAGGCATCAAGGACCTCCAGGAGACAAGATGATCACAAGAGAAGTAAGGGCTTCATTTTTTATATACAAGTCATCCATAAGTGATGCTAATTACAAACTAAGGAAGGATACTGGCCATATTAGAGGCTAAAAATTGGATAAAATACAATAGTATTGCCTATAATCACCCTCCATCCTGATTACACTATAAACTGAGACAACGTTGAAGTTTCAGAAAAGACGCTCTTTAGCTGTGACCACAGACGTGCATAAACTAAACAATACAACTTTAACATGAAGCACAGTATTTGGCAGATGATCAGTATTCGACAGATGATCAGTATTCGACAGATGATCAGTATTCGACATCACACCAGAACTTCTGCTGTTACCCACAGCAGTCAGTCTGAGGGAAACGTGAATGGGTTTAATGTCACATGTTCACAGATGTATTCATGCTTTTTGTTGCAGTTGGTGTAACTCAGAGCTCTGATTAAGATCCTATATGAGTCATGTTCATCTGTTAGTTCATTAAGATCATCACAGTTTTACATACCAGCTGTGTGTAACGCTATCTGTGCTTTCCAGATGTTATGATCCATCTCTTCTTCGTACTGGATGATGTTTTTTTTTTCAACAGCAGCAGTTTGTATCACGTTTATCTCCTAAATGTTGAACTGAAGACATTATTACCTAAACTCCTGAAATATTACATGCGAGACAAGACAGTCATCTTTAAAAACTTCCAGACATCAGTAAAGCTAACGTAGCTAGCGCCCCGTCATTGTTTACTTCCGCCGGTGTCACACTGTGAAGTTCCGGAGGGGAACTGGTCATCTGTGGTGTCGCCTTGTTCATCTTACGAATTCTCTTTTCAGAAAAGAATTAGCCTTTGTTGTACAACGAAGATTAAATGTTACTTCATGAAAAGACACATGTGCAGATTAGAACATATTCTGAACAACAACAAGGTCACGGTGACAATATAAAACAGACACAACTCTGCAAACCTGTACGGATGAAGGTTACGTAAACTTTAGTTTTGTAGAATTTTACAAGAAAGATTCTTGTTTATTGGGATAAATAATAATATTTCACCTAATAAAAATTAATTTTGCAAGAATTATAATAAAACTTCAAGCAAAATATCTTCACATTCCAGCTGTTAGTGTAACCAGGTACATCAGTTGTATCACAAATCATTATGGATTTACAGAAATCACACTGAGTTTTTAGCCCCAACACAAGGATTTAACGGTGCATATGACCAATAGGGGGCAGCAAAGCGCCTCCGCTGACTTCAGTCTGCTGCAAGCTTTATTAGAATATGACGAAGAAGAAGAAGACATCCGGAAGAGGTGAAGTTGGAGCCCAGATTTACCGATGAGTGGTAGTTTTTGTTGGAAGTTGTGATGTCAGCAGCTGAGCTAAGAATGTCTTCAGTCCAGAATCTGAGAGAGTTGATCAACCAGCGACTAACTGCTGCTGCTGAAGAAATATTCACAGAGTTTGAGAAAACCATCGTCCAGTACGAGGAGGAGATCGATCGTCAGCGCAGACTGCTGGATAACATCTGGAAACCAGAGATCACCTTACAAATACCAGGTATGTAAAACCGTGATGGTCTGGATGTAGAAGATACCAGAGAAACTGACTGAACTGGGAGATTAAAGCAGAGTTTATAAACGTGACGTGTAGCTGTGAGCTAACAGAGACAACACAAACTGGTAGCCGACTGCTAGCTTGCTAGCGAGGCTAACTAACTAAAGCTAACTGTCAGGCTACCAGGACAGTAGATCATGTATTTGTGGTGTTTCTGGGATCCAGACTGTGATTATTTGTCATTTTGGACAACGCAAACTTTCACGACGATTTAAACTAAAGGTAGGGATGGAGTTGGAACCACTTGGTCAAAAAGACAACCAATTTGATGATATTTTGGTGATAAAGTGCTGTTAACTGCAAGAGGATATGAATGTTTTTGGGCCATAATTTAATTCAGCTCAGTACAACTTTATGCCTTTATTTACATAAGTTTAGAAAAGAGACAGGCAAATCAACAAAAGGGTTGACTTGTTTATTGCTATGTTTAGCTGAAAGTATAATTGCTACAATGAAAGTTGTTTTTGTTTGTTTTTTTAAAGAAAAAGCTGATATTAATAATCTTAAAAATGCAGACGCAGTCTCTTTATCCACTAAGCAGATGGCCTCAGAAATGAATGACAAGCAGGTTGATGGAACAGCTGGCAAGACTGAGGCGATGCTGGACCAAAAGTGAATTATTAGCTGTTTGGAGCCACTTTTCGAGCTAGAGGGAAGTATTTAAGAGATGGACACTGTATATTCTCGATAAAGGAACTGTATAAAGTGTTTAGAATAAATTTTTGGGTTAAAATTTTTGGGGAATAAAATAAGGGACAATATGTTTCAGTGGTTGATGCTTCATCGGCTGCAATAACAAAGTTGTTGACAGTTCTGTTGAAATGCGTTGGGTGCAAGTCGCCATGAAAGTCCATAGCGAAAATGCAAAGTTTGTTATTTATGTGTGTAAATGTATTCATTTGTATGGGGTTTTCCTTGTTATGTTGGCAGTGAAATTAGTACCTGTGTACATTGATTACACTTTAGTGGCCAAAACACTTTAAATTTAAATCATTTTTTTCTCTTGATCTCTATAAAAATAGGTCAACAAAAAATGTACGTAGTTACTGATATGAAGTAAATGAAACATCATATCATACTATTTAGCTATATTATCTAACTCTAGTTAGGCTAGTTAGTGATGCTATGAGGAGCTATTGTCTGAATGACTATTGATTGGTTCCAAAGAATTCTTGTTTGGTCAAAGCTGTTGTTGATTGTAACAATGTAAAACATAGAAATAATCAACTTGGTCTTATTTTCACACTTTAAATTTTGCTTGTAAATCTGATTGACGTGCTCATACTGTCAAACCTTCTTTATGGTTTTAACTGAAAGGATTTGCTTGGATGTGTGTTTTACTTTCACCACATTAGTAACTTGTTTCTTATGTCCTTTTGTCTCTTCAGAGCCCCCACAGAAACATGTCTGTATGGAGGAGAAGAATCTCACTGTTCAGCAGCTCTGTAACCAGGAGAGGAACTCCAGTCTGGACCAGGAGGATGCAGAACATTCACAGATTAAAGAGGAACAGGAGGAACCCTGCACCAATGTGCACCAGGAGGACCTCGAGGTTTCAAAGGTTAAAGAGGAACAGAAGGAACTCTGCACCAGTCTGGAGCAAGAGCAGCTTGTTCTAAAGCAGGAGACTGATCTCTCTATGGTGACTCCTATGTATGAGGACAGCAACCACAGTGAACCAGAACCAAACAATGACCAGCTCCTTTCTCACAACTCTCCTGTAGCTGAGAGCCAAGATCAGGAAGGAAGCAAGTATGTAGACTTTGGATCAGCGAGAAATGCAGCACTGATGCCAAAGATGAGGCTTCACAGAAACAGCAGCAATATTACCAATGCAGACAACTGTCCAGTAGTAGAGAGTCATGGTAATACTTACATAGGGAAAAAGTCTGTAAACTGTGATGTTTGTGGAAAAGCCTTTAAGGATAGTTACAAAATGAAGAGACATCACAGAATCCACACAGGTGAGAAGCCGTATGCTTGCAATACATGTGGGAAAAGATTCAGAAGCAATGATAAATTGTTGGTCCACATGAGAACCCACACAGATGAGAGGCCTTACTCCTGCAACAGTTGTGGGAAATTATATAAAGATGCATCAACTCTGAAAGTACACACAAGATCTCACACAGGTGAGAAACCTTATGCCTGCAGCATCTGTGAGAGACGATTTAAAGTCATATCAACACTGAAAACACACATGAGAACTCATACGGGCGAAAGGCCGTATTTTTGTGAAATATGTGGCAAAAGTTTCATTCAGCGCAGTAATTTGAATGTTCACAGAAGAAGACACACAGGTGAGAAGTCATACTCCTGACACATCTGTGGGAGCCAAGCTTGACAACAAAGCATCTTTGAAAATGACGCGTTTAAAGTTTTGGCTTATAATAAATGTGAACATCAGTGAGGTACACTGTGGGTTGCAACATAAGTCCTGTTTTTGTAGCCTGTATTTGTTTACATTCTGAAGAATGGAATTCACTGAATTATTATTTTAAATTATTAAGTTTGTTTTTTATGTTTACCATTAGATGTGCTGACGAGTAATTTCTGAACTGTTCTAACAACTACCACACCATGAGTGTATTGTATGCTATGTCTGTAACTATGAGATAGTATGAGATCTTGCACTTGTGGCGTCTTTTCTTACAGTCATGAGATAGTCCCTAATATTTCTGAGTGAATGTGTCCAAACTTTCTTTCCTCGTGTGAATGCTGTGTGATTAGTGAATGTAGAGTTGGTTTAAAAACTTAGCCATGTCATTGATTCACACTCTTACCAACAATAATGTTTCTGTAGTCACTAATTTTTATAAGAGATATTTTTATATTATTTTACAGGTGCTGTATAAATAAAGTTTCTTTCCTAGAAGAAGTTTGATAAGAATGTTTCTTCCATTGTTTTGACATACCCAACTATGGAAGGCTGGAAAAGCTGGAACCAAAGTGGACAGGCTCAGTTACAAGAGTGGTGATTCAAGAGAAGAGTTCAGTCTTACAGTCTGATACTCAGCTACGTCTCAAAGTAAATATTGATCAGCTGGAGGACAACCATGTACAGTACATACATACATACATACATGCAGATGAAATACTCTTTTACTTGAATGACAGTGTTTTTTTTTCTTCTTGTCTTTATTAAAGAACTGGCTGAGTCAAGACCCTCAGCTGTGACGTCTCCATGGTAACCATAAAGACAATAATACTTCCATAGCTATATCAGTAGACACATCTCAGTTTATCTTACTACATGTAAGATTTGTTAATAGGACTTATATACTTAAATAATTTCTGGTACAGTGGATGTGGTTGGTGACACTAACAATTAGAAAGTCAAGCACCATCATGCTGAGCTCTGGTGTCCCACAGGGATGTGTGCTCAGCCCCCTTCTGTTCACACTGCTCACCCATGACTGCGCTGCTGAGACAGACTCCAACGTCATCATCAAGTTTACGGATGTCACCCCAGTGCAGGGCCTCATCAGTAACAATGACAAGATGACCCACAGAGCAGGAGTGGAACACCTGGTAGGATGGTGCAGCAACAACAACCTGACCCTGAATGTGGACAACACTAAAGAGCTGGTGGTGGACTTCAGGAGGCCACCGACTGACCACCGTCCACTAAACATCAACAGCTCCATGGCAGAGAGGGTCAAGAGCACCAAATTCCTGGAGGTTCGCATCACAGATGACCTCAGCTGGTCTCTCCACACCAAGTCCACAGTGAAGAAAGCACAACAACAGCTTCTCTTCCTGAGGAGACTGAAGAGAGCCAGCCTTCCAACTCCCATCCTGACCACCTTCTACAGGGACACTGTGGAAAGCGTCCTGACTGGCTGCTTCACTGCCTGGTTTGGAAACTGCACAGATCTGGATCACTGATCTCTGCAACGTGTGGTCAGGATGGTAGAGAGGATCATCGGTGCCTCCCTCCTATCTCTCCAAGACATCTACCAAGAACGCTGCACATGCAGGACCACCTCCATCACGAAGGACCCTTCCCACCCCTCACATGGACTGTTTGTTGCCCTCCCATCAGGAAAGAGACTGCAGCATCAGAACCCACACATCAAGGTTCTGCAGCAGCTTCTTCCCACAGGCAGTCAGACTGTTGAACACCCTGCAGCTACAACACATGTAGACCTGCACCCATCACCTCCATACCCAAACCTGCATCACATTAATCTCACTCATTATCACCCCAGTGTAATGTTTTTAATAAAACATCGAAAATATATGTGGGTTCAAGCTCTTTTATTTAACATGGCTCATGCATTGTTCATCTGCTAGCCAGTAACAACGTAGTCTGCTTCTACTGCATAGGAGGCAGAGTTAGCTTAGACAGCCCCCTAGCGGTGTAGCTGTATAACTGCACACACTCAAAATTAACACTATCAGCACATCCCCTTTTCTTTGAATGATAGCTGAACCATATCAGAGTAATATGCATTCAACATATTGCATAACATGCTAAACTCATCAACATAGTATTTAAACATTTCTTTTAACACATTCTGAATTTTATCTTTTAGTTTGAATTAACTTTTTTTTTTTTTTTTTTTTTTTTTATAACATCAAAGCATGTATTACTTTTTAACTCATTTTAAACAAAACATGGATTACTTTAGATTTAACTCATTTAAAGATTCAGTCTCTCAGGTGGTTTAACCGAACGTCCCGATCTTCTGAGCGCTGGCGCTTGCTCGCTGTCCTTTGCAGGTGAGGTTAGTTCAGGTGTTGTTTTATCGTTGTCCTCACACCGTCCATCATCTGTTCTCAAAGTCTCTGAAGTGTGCAACAAACTCCTCCGGTTTCTCCTTAGTATTAGTCCATCTTCAGTTTTCACATTGTAGGATCTCGGATTCACTTCCTCAAGCACGGTTGCTTTCTTTGTCCAGATGTTTGAATCTTCCACTCTGACTGTATCATTGGGTGCAAGTGGTTTTAAACTTTTTGCCGACTTGTCGAAGTTGACTTTTTGTCTCTTCTGCAAACGTTTCATTTTGTCTTGGACTTGCTTGTGTTTCTTGGTAGTTGTATAAGGAAGAGTAGTCCGCAGTTGTCTTCCCATTAGTAGTTCTGCAGGAGATTTTCCATGCTCTAATGGTGAAGCTCTGTAGCTCAGTAGTGCCAAGTAAGGATCTGCCTTACTGTCTTGTGCTTTCTTGAGTAACTGTTTCACAATGTGTACCCCTTTTTCTGCCTTCCCATTGGACTGCGGGTACAGCGGGCTTGATGTCACATGTTTAAAGTCATAATCTTGTGCAAATAGTTGAAACTCTCTACAACTATAGCAAGGTCCATTGTCACTGACAACAATCTGAGGTATTCCATGTCTCGCAAAGATTGATTTCATATGCATTATGACACAAGTAGCTGACATGTTGGATAATAGTGCCATCTCTGGATAGTTGGATAGATAGTCAATAACTAACAAGTAGTTTTTACCATCCAAGTGGAAAATATCTGTCCCTACTTTCTGCCATGGTTCATCTGGAATGTCTGTTACAGTCAAAGGCTCTTTTGGTTGCTTTGCCTGGTGTTTGATGCACGTGTCACAACTTGAAACCATTTTCTCAATGTCTGCATTGATTCCTGGCCAAAAGACTGCTGTTCTGGCTCTCCTTTTGCATTTCTCTATGCCGAGATGTCCCTCATGCAATCTTTTCAGCATATCCTCCCTCAGTGAGTTTGGAATTACCACTCTGTTTTGTCTGAGTAAAAGTCCATTCACCACACTCAACTCTGCTCTGATGTTGTAGTATGGTTGGCATTCACCTCTTGGCCATTTTCCATGTAACAGTGCCATTACCCTTTGGAGATAAGTGTCTTTTTGTGTCTCAGCAGCGATTTGCTTTGATTTCATGTCTGACATTGGAAGTGACTTTGCAACCAGGTTTACGTGTACATTTACATCTGTCTCTGTGGAGCTTTGTTCTTTGCTTTGTGTAGTGGCCCTAGAGAGAGCATCTGCTAACACAATGAGCTTACCCGGTGTGTAGATTAAGTTGAAGTCATAGCGTTGTAGCTTCATCATGAGTCTTTGAATGCGCGGAGACATTTCACTCAAGTTTTTCTTGATAATGGCTATTAACGGCTCGTGGTCTGTCTCAGCCACAAATGTTGGTAACCCGTAGACATAGCTGTGAAACTTCTCGAATCCGTACACTAGCCCTAAAGTCTCTTTTTCAATTTGAGCGTAGCGACATTCTGACACAGTCATTGTTCTTGAGGCGTAGGCCACCGGCCTCCAGTTGTCTCCATAAGCTTGCAACAAAACTGCTCCAATCCCATCTTTTGATGAGTCTGTGGATATCTTTGTTTTTCTCTTCGGATCAAAATATGCCAAAACAGGCTCGGCTGTCAGTGTCTTTTTCAGTTGTTGCCATTCCTTTTCAAGATTGTCACTCCACTTGAATTCACATCCATCATGTAGAAGTTGTCTCAGGTGAACTGTTTTAGACGACAAGCTCGGGATGAATTTTCCAATGAAATTAATCATTCCAAGTACTCTCAGAACACCCTTTTTGTCTTCTGGACGAGGCATCTCTAGTATAGCTCGTATTTTGTCTTTGTCCGGCTCGATGCCTTCTGCTGTCAACTTGTCTCCAAGAAAAGTGATTTCTGTCACTCCAAACTGACATTTTGCTCTGTTTAACTTCAGTCCATACTGCTTGACTCTCTGCAGCACTTTATTGAGTCTTTCATTATGCAGTTCAAGTGTGGATCCCCACAAAATTATGTCATCCACATACACTCTCACTCCTTCAATGCCTTCAATCATGTGCTCCATTGTCCTGTGGAAAATTTCAGGAGCTGAAGAGATTCCAAATGGCATTCTCAGGAAGCAGTACCGTCCGAATGGCGTGTTGAATGTACAGTATTTTGTACTGTCCTCATGAAGCTTGAGTTGCCAAAATCCTTGTGAGGCGTCCAGTTTGCTAAAAAACTTGGCGCCACTCATTTCACTTGTTATCTCATCCCTTGTAGGTATCTGGTAGTGCTCTCTCTTTATGTTAGCATTTAAGTCTTTCGGATCCATACATACTCTCAGAGCACCAGTTGGCTTATTAATGCACACCATGGAGTTAACCCATTCAGTGGGTTCCTCCACTTTCTTGATCACTTCTAGAGACTCCATTCGATCCAGTTCCTCTTTAAGCTTGTCCTTTAGTGCAGCTGGAACACGTCGAGGTGCATGGACTACAGGCTGAGCTCCATCTTTCAACTGTATCTTGTAGGTGAAAGGTAAGACTCCAAACCCTTTGAATATATCTGGGTACTTGTTCACAATAGCTTTCACACTACTTGGCTCTGAACTGCTTATGCTGTAGACCCTTCTGACTAGGCCTAATTTCTCACAGGCTTTGTCTCCTAAAAGTGAATCATGTCCTTCTGGTACAATAATAAACATCAGATTGTGATATTTACCTTTTACTTGTACCTTGAGTCTGCATTTACCTTTGGTGTGGATTGGCTGTCCATTGTATGCTTGAAGTGAACTGTTATTTTGGGAAATGAATGGCTTTATTTTCATAGCTTTCACATCCCGCTCACTCACCAGATTTGCTTTGGCTCCTGTGTCCAGTTTAAATGTGACCAGGGCTCCGTTCACTTGTAATGTCTCAGTCCATTTGTCCTGCTCCACTGTATTGACCGTTACTTGCTCCATGGGTGTGTCCTGTTGTGTCACCATCCCCACGAAAAACGTGTCACTGAGGGCAGTTTCCTCCACTGTGTGTACTCTGTCTTTTTGATTTTGCTTGTTCTTTGTAAAACATTGCTTAGCAAAATGATTGTGTCCTTTGCACTTGTTGCAGATTTTTCCATAAGCTGGACATTGCTGTTTTGCATGTTTTGTGCCACATCTTTTGCACTGAAATGTCTCTGACTCGTTCGAGTAAGTCTTTTGTACCTTTTTGTTCTTGTAGCCTTGCCGTGTGGTTACTGCAGCCACGGCTGACGCTTCCATGTCCATTGCTGAGCCGTGAAAGGTTTTTGCATGTTGAAGTGCGAGTTCACTGGCATGACATATTTTGACTGCGCCATCCAATGTTAATTCTGCTTCTCGCAAAAGTCTCTCTCTCATTTTCTTATCCTTCACTCCAAACACGATCTGATCTCTTATCATGGATTCTTGTAGTTGGCCAAAATTACAGGTTCTTGCTTTTAGCTTCAGGTCAGTCAAAAACGTATCAAAACTCTCTGTTGGTAGCTGCATACGTGAGCGAAAGACATACCTCTCAAATGTTTCATTCTTTTTGGGTGAACAGTGTTCATCAAATTTTTTCACAACGACGGCAAAATCATCTTTCTCCTCTGGAGTGGCAAAAACAAAGGTGTTGTATACCTCCACAGCTTGAGGACCCGCCACGGTAAGAAGCAGTGCAATCTTCCGTGTATCAGACTCTTCCTCCAGGCCGACAGCAGCTAGGTAGAGGCTAAACCGCTGCTTAAAAGTTCTCCACTCACAGTCCACATTTCCAGACCAATTGACGGCATCTGGCGGCTTCAAACTTTCCATTTTGCCCGTCTTCAGTGGCCAACTCCTGGTACCATGTAATGTTTTTAATAAAACATCGAAAATATATGTGGGTTCAAGCTCTTTTATTTAACATGGCTCATGCATTGTTCATCTGCTAGCCAGTAACAACGTAGTCTGCTTCTACTGCATAGGAGGCAGAGTTAGCTTAGACAGCCCCCTAGCGGTGTAGCTGTATAACTGCACACACTCAAAATTAACACTATCAGCACACCCAGTAGCGAGTATGATTGTGTCTGATGCATGCTTGTGTTTTTTTATTTAGTTTCGTCTTTTTAATTTATCTTATATTCATTTTTACTTTATATTTATTCTTAATTTTATAATAGTATTATTTGTACTTCTGCACTATCAATGGATGTGAGAAACGTCATTTTGTTTAACTGTATACTACGTACATTGCTGAATGACAATAAAGCTGAAGTTGAAATTGAAGATAATTTGCTGGAGGTTTTGTTAGTTTTATTAGTTAAATATTTTTTTCATTTATTTATCTATTTTATTTACATATTTTTGTGTCCCTTTTTGTACAATATTAATTGTATAATAAAGCTACAAAGCGTTTTTGAAAAGAGAGATTGAAAAGAAAATTGAAGAAGTTGGAAATTAATGTCAGTGTTTCTGCCGGAGCTCCAGAGTGTGACACCGGCGGAAGTAAACAATGCAAGGGCGCTAGCAACGTTAGCTTAATGGATGTTTTTGAAGGCTGTTGTGTTGTTGTGTCGCAGGTAATATTTCACTAGTTTAGGTAATAATGTCTTCAGTTCTGCATTTAGGAGATTTTATAGACGAGACACAAACTGCTGAAGAAAAAGTGACAGAATTTCAGAAAACCATCGTCCAGCACAAAGAAGAGATGGATCATCAGCGCAGACTGATGGATATCATCTGGAAACCACAGATAAAGCTCCACAGAGTAGGTATGTAAAACTGTGATGAACTAATAACTATGACTCGTGTAGGATCCGAATCAGAGCTCTGAGTTACATTTAGTTTTAGGGGCAACAGCAATAAATGCCATTAATGCATCTGCCTTCTAACCTGTAAACATGAGACATTAAAGCCACAGTGTGTATAAAGACTGACTTCAGTTGTTCAGCTGCAGCTCAGGCTTTGGAGTGGTGGCTGTTCAGGTTTAGTTGGAGTGTGGATTGAGTGTTAGCTTCCATTGAAGTAGGAGCTTTACTTTTAGGCTGAACAGTTCTCAGATCACATCACAATAACAAGAATATGTGAATCAGATGTTAAAACTGACAACAAGAACATTTTGCAGTCGTCTTGTTTATGTTTGTAGAAACAGAAAGAATCACCTGATTCTAAATTTTCTAAAGGTCACTGAACTAGTTACGTGTGATATGTGATCCTAAATTAAATCAGCTAAAGCTTAAAATTGTGATATTTCAACAAAATAAAATTGTATGTGCCGTATTCAAAAATGCACCAAAAATAATAATAATGGATTAGATTTATATAGCGCTTTTCAAGGCACTCAAAGCGCTTCACAATGAACCCATTATTCATTCACTCACACATTCTCACTCGGCGGTGGTAAACTACATTTGTAGCCACAGCTGCCCTGGGGCAGACTGACGGAAGCGTGGCTGACAATCTGCGCCTACGGCCCCTCCGACCACCACCAGCATTCACACGCATTCATACCCCAGTGTGAGTAGCAGCACTGGAGGCCAGGTGGGTAAAGTGTCTTGCCCAAGGACACAACAGCACATGACTAGGACAGAGCGGGAATCGAAACGCCGACCTTTCGATCATTGGACGACCCGCTCTACCACCTGAGCCACAGCCGCCCATTTGCACCAGATTTTGTAAAAACAAAAAAAAAGTCTTGTACTCCTGAACACATTTGAGAAGTCCTGACTGTGCCAGATTTGACCATCAGTCAAATGACACAAATTCAAAGAGTTTTCAGCTGAACTGCAGGGTGTGTTTTCACAGAGCAGAGAGGAGCTGACAAGAGAGACTGAGGGAAAAGGAAAGTATACAAGTCAAGAAAATGAATGCAGCAAACATTTGCTCAGTAGTGCATTTTTCAATCACATCAGTTATCTTTTCTTGTGTCCCTTCAGACCTGTCACAGTATTTTGTCTGTAAGGAGGACACGGTTGACCAGCAGCTCTGTAGCAGCAAGACCAATTCCAGTCTGGACCAGGAGGACCCAGATCTTCCACGGATTAAAGAGGAACAAGAAGAACTCTGCATCAGTATGAACCAGGAGGACCCAGAGCCTCCACAGATTAAAGGGGAACAGGAGGAACCCTGCAACAGTCTTGACAAAGAGGATCAAGAGTCTCCTCAGATTAAAGAGGAACAGGAGGAACCCTGCAACAGTCTTGACAAAGAAGATCAAGAGTCTCCTCAGATTAAAGAGGAACAGAAAGAACTCTGTGCTAGTTTGGATCAGGAGGATCCAGAGCCTCCACAGATTAAAATGGAACAGGAGGAACTTTACACCAGTCAGAAAGGAGAGCTGCTTGTTGTAAAGCTGGAGACTGATACCTTTATGGTGACTTCTACTAATGAGAACAGTGACCACAGTAAACTAGAGCCAAACCATGACGAGGTCCTTTCTCATAACTGTTTTGTGACTGAGAGCCCAGATCAGGATGGAAAGAAGGATGTAGATTCAGAATCAAGTGGAAATGCAAAGCTGAAGCCAAAGAAGAAACATCACAGTAACAATGTAGACAAATCTCATTTGTCAGAGAGTCACAGTAATATTGATATAGTGAAAAAATCGATAAAATGTTCTGTGTGTGATGAAGCCTTTATAGATGAGTACCAAATGCAGAAACATCAGAGAATTCACACCGGTGAGAAGATGTATATTTGCAAAATTTGTGAGAAAAGATTTTACAAGGTATCATTGTTGATATATCACCAACGAGTCCACACAGGTGAGATGCCTTATTCTTGCGAAACCTGTGGGAAAAGTTTTAGGGTTAGCTTTTACTTGAAGCGCCACATGAAGACCCACACAGGTGAGAAGCCATATATATGTGACACCTGTGAGAAAAGATTTAGTAACTCATCAGGATTGAAAAAGCATATGATAAGCCACACAGGTGAGAAACCATATTCTTGCAAAACTTGTGGAAAACGTTTTGTTAGTAGCTCTTACCTTAAAATTCATATACAAAATCACACAGGGGAGAAGCTGTACCCTTGCAAAACATGTGGGAAAGTCTTCAGTTGTAGCTATCACCTGAAAATCCACTTTCGAATCCACACAGGTGAGAAGCCATATTCTTGCAAAACATGTGGTAAAAGTTTCAGATTAAGTGATACGTTGTTGCACCACATGAGAACCCACACAGGTGAGCGACCATACCCCTGCAACACTTGTGGAAAATTGTTTAAAGATACCTCAACACTGAAAATACACATAAGATCTCACACAGGTGAGAAACCTTATACCTGCAGCGTCTGTGGAAAACAGTTTAAATCTGTGTCACCACTGACACAACACCTGAGAACTCATACAGGTGAGAGGCCGTATTTTTGTGAAACATGCGGGAAAAGCTTCATTCAACGCAGCCATATGTTGCGCCACATGACAGTTCACACAGATGAGAAGACATAGTCCTGAAAAAAATAATCTGGGAACCTTGAAAAAACATGTAAGAATTCATACAGGTTAACTACAAATCTAAGTGTATCTGTTAGCAAGTTGTAAAGTGTATTTAGCAATTCACAGCAGTGACTTCCAACCTTATTGTTTCTTTTATTACAGTCAAGTGCCTCATGTACATCAAAAGACGTTAAGAAATGTAAATTTTCATTGTCTAATAAAAGCTCACTACTGCTATCAGTCGAGTAGTTTATGCTTCTACAGTCAATAGTGCTAAATTTGTGCAGCTTTTATGTTTTACAAAATTACTTCATTTATTTATACAGTGGTTTGAAAAAGTTTTTGGACACCCCATACGTCTGTGAAATATTGCAATAAGAATCACTCTTAGGTCTTCAAGTGCAATTTCTTTTAGTACAATCACCGCCATAATATTAAACAAATCCTAAAAAAAAGCCATTTAAAACTTAAAATTTATTGGTTCCATAAAAAGAAAAAAATTTGAGTGTTGAGTCATTTTGATAGAATTTAGTTTTGTTCCTCTGTTTTGACACAACAAACTAAGTAAGGCTGGAAAAGCTGCAGCCAAAGTGGACAGATTCATTTAAAAGAGTAGTAATTCAAGAAGAGTTCAGTCTTTCAGTCTGGTACTCGGCTACAACCCAAAGTAAATACTGATCAGCTCAGGTGCCACTATGTACAGTACATACATACATACATACATACATACATACACACATACATACATACACACACACATACATACATACATACATACATACATACACACATACATACATACACACATACATACATACACACACATACATACATACATACATACATACATACACACATACATACATACATACATACATACATACACACATACATACATACATACATACATACACATACACACATACATGCATACATACATGCATACATACATACATACACGCATACATACATACATACATACATACATACATGCATGCATACATGCATACATACATGCATGCATACACACATACACACATACATGCATACATACACGCATACATACATACACACATACATACATACATTCATACATAGATACATACATACATACATACATACATACATACATACATACATACATACATACACACATACATACATACATTCATACATAGATACATACATACATACATACATACATTCATACATAGATACATACATACATACATACACACATACATACATACATACATACATTCATACATAGATACATACATACATACATACATACATACATACATACATACATACATACATACACATATACATACATACATACATACATACATGCATGCATACATGCATGCATACATACATACATACGTACATACATACATACATACATACATTAGCCTGTAGATTCAACACTTTTTCACTTGAATAACAGTGTTTTTTTCTTTTTCTTCTTGCCTTTATTAAAGAACTGACCAAGTCACAACCTTCAGCTGTGACGTCTCCATGATAACTATTAAGTTATTAGCATTGCCTTGTTTCAATGGACACATCTCAATGCATCGCCCTTCATGTAAGATTTGTTTATAGGACTTTTATACATAAATAATTTATGGGGATATGGTTGGTGACACTAATAGTGAGAATGTAGAAAGATTTTGCTGGAGGTTTAGTTATTTTTATTAGTTAAATTATTAACTAATAAAAGAAGTAGAAACAAGAAGAACTTTGCATCAGTATGAACCAAGAGGACCCAGATTTTCCTCGAATTAAAGAGGATCAGGAGAAACCCTGCAACAGTCTTGACCAGGAGGATCCAGAGCCTCCACCTGTATGGAGATAACCTGCCTATGTCCACTGGAACGAGGTAGAGGAGATACAAAGCATTACAATATTTATGGATATGATTATAAATTGGTTTGACAGCTGAAAATCTGGCTGTGGTCTGTTATATAATATAAAGAACACAAAGAACAATTATGAAATCCGACATTGATTATTAGAAATCAAATTGAGTTTTTGGCCTCTACCCAAGGATTTAACGGTGCATATGGAATTCTACAAATGACCAATAGGAGGCAGCAAAGCGCCTCCGCTGTGTTTAGTTTGCTGCAAACTCTATTAGAATATGACGAAGAAGAAGAAGAAGAAGAAGAAGAAGAAGAAGAAGAAGAAGAAGAAGAAGAAGAAGAAGAAGAAGAAGAAGAAGAAGAAGAAGAAGAAGAAGAAGAAGAAGAAGAAGAAGAAGAAGAAGAAGAAGACGACACCCGGAAGAAGTGAAGTTGAGCCCAGATTTACCGATGAGTGGTAGTTTTTGTTGGAAGTTGTGTTGTCAGCAGCTGAGCTAAGAATGTCTTCAGTCCAGAATCTGAGAGAGTTGATCAACCAGCGACTAACTGCTGCTGCTGAAGAAATATTCACAGAGTTTGAGAAAACCATCGTCCAGTACGAGGAGGAGATCGATCGTCAGCGCAGACTGCTGGATAACATCTGGAAACCACAGATCACCTTACAAATACCAGGTATGTAAAACCGTGATGGTCTGGATGTAGAAGATACCAGAGAAACTGACTGAACTGGGAGATTAAAGCAGAGTTTATAAACGTGACGTGTAGCTGTGAGCTAACAGAGACAACACAAACTGGTAGCCGACTGCTAGCATGCTAACGAGGCTAACTAACTAAAGCTAACTGTCAGGCTACCAGGACAGTAGATCATGTATTTGTGGTGTTTCTGGGATCCATCCAGACTGTGATTATTTGTCATTTTGGACAACGTAAACTTTCACGACGATTTAAACTAAAGGTAGGAATGGAGTTGGAACCACTTGGTCAAAAAGACAACCAATTTGATGATATTTTGGTGATAAAGTGCTGTTAAGCTGATAAAAATAATATAAAAAATGCAGAGGTAGTTTCTTTTTTCGCCAAGCAGAAGGCCTCAGAAATGAATGACAGGTTGGTTGGTGGAACAGATGGCCAGACTGACCAAAAGCCGTGTTAGCTGTTTGGAGGCACTTTTTGTTTAACAGAAGGGGATAGAGGGAGTGCTGCACAGTGGTTCGGTGGTTTGCACTGTCGCCTTGCACCAGTTTTTCACGTCCAGACCTGGGCCTGGGTCTTGCATGTTCTACCTGTGCATCTGGGTTCTCCATCTTCCTCCCACAGTCCACAAACATGCTGAGGTTAATTGGGGATTCTGTATTGTCCCTCGGTGTGTATGTGAGTGTGATTGTTTGTCTCTGTGTGTAGCCCTGTGATAGACTGTTACCTGTCCAGGTGACTCCTGCATTCACCCTACGTCAGCTGGGCTCCAGCCCCCCTGTGACCCTGTTGAGGATTAAGTGATGTGTAGATTGTGGATGGATGGGAGAGAGGAAAGTATTTAAGAAATTGACACTGCTAATTCTTAATAAAGGAACTGTAGAAGGTGAATAGAATGATTTTTGGGGGGGGGTTAAAAATTTTGTGATATAAATGAAACATCATATTATGCTAAGCTATTTAGCTGTATCATCCAAGTCTGGTTAGGCCAATGAGTGATGCTAACATCCATCACAATGCTGTCAGCCATTGCTGTGGTGAGCTCTGCATCATGATTCTTCCTAACATCAGGACACACCCTGCGCCACAGACTTACTATAATTCCTGTGCAATAATAATTAAAGAAGGAATTGAATGAAGAGGAAAAGCAGCAGAAGGAGGGAAGTAACCAAAAACTGTACTTGAGCAGCTTGTGAGTAATCAGTGAAAATATTGTGTGGTCCATAGTAGTTCAGTCAAAGAGAAGTTGTGGACATCCAACAGCATGAATGTAAACACAGACCACTGTGGAGGATAATGTGACAGCTACGGCTGGAACAACAGGGTTTGCTTTGTTGTGTAGGTCACTGCAGGGACACTACTGGTCTGGGAGCCAAGCTATATGGTGAAACCCAGAGTATATGTGAATGTCTCTTTACACCATATTATTTATTGTGCTTGCGTGAACAGCTATTATCAACAATAGTTGATAATAGCTGTGGTATCTTGCGTAATGATAAGTTATTTAGTGCTCTGTGTTGTTCATGCTACTTTATGAGGAGCTATTGTCTGAATGACTAATGATTGGTTCCAAAGAATTCTTGTTTGGTGAAAGCTACAATGTCAAAATATTGTTTAGAAACTAAAAGTATCAGAATTCTGAAGTTAATGTCTTTTGGTAAATGAAGGGAGTGGAACTGTTTTGATTGTAACAATGTACAACATAGAAGTAATCAACTTGGCACTCAAATGATTTGTCTTATTTTCACACTTTAAATTTTGCTTGTAAATCTGATTGACGTGCTCATACTGTCAAACCTTCTTTATGGTTTTAACTGAAAGGATTTGCTTGGATGTGTGTTTTACTTTCACCACATTAGTAACTTGTTTCTTATGTCCTTTTGTCTCTTCAGAGCCCCCACAGAAACATGTCTGTATGGAGGAGAAGAATCTCACTGTTCAGCAGCTCTGTAACCAGGAGAGGAACTCCAGTCTGGACCAGGAGGATGCAGAACATTCACAGATTAAAGAGGAACAGGAGGAACCCTGCACCAATGTGCACCAGGAGGACCTCGAGGTTTCAAAGGTTAAAGAGGAACAGAAGGAACTCTGCACCAGTCTGGAGCAAGAGCAGCTTGTTCTAAAGCAGGAGACTGATATCTCTATGGTGACTCCTATGTATGAGGACAGCAACCACAGTGAACCAGAACCAAACAATAACCAGCTCCTTTCTCACAACTCTCCTGTAGCTGAGAGCCAAGATCAGGAAGGAAGCAAGTATGTAGACTTTGGATCAGCGAGAAATGCAGCACTGATGCCAAAGATGAGGCTTCACAGAAACAGCAGCAATATTACCAATGCAGACAACTGTCCAGTAGTAGAGAGTCATGGTAATACTTACATAGGGAAAAAGTCTGTAAACTGTGATGTTTGTGGAAAAGCCTTTAAGGATAATTACCAAATGAAGAGACATCACAGAATCCACACAGGTGAGAAGCCGTATGCTTGCAATACATGTGGGAAAAGATTCAGAAGCAATGATAAATTGTTGGTCCACATGAGAACCCACACAGATGAGAGGCCTTACTCCTGCAACAGTTGTGGGAAATTATATAAAGATGCATCAACTCTGAAAGTACACACAAGATCTCACACAGGTGAGAAACCTTATGCCTGCAGCATCTGTGAGAGACGATTTAAAGTCATGTCAACACTGAAAACGCACATGAGAACTCATACGGGCGAAAGGCCGTATTTTTGTGAAATATGTGGCAAAAGTTTCATTCAACGTAGTCATTTAACTGTTCACAAAAGAAGTCACACAGGTGAGAAGTCATACTCCTGACACATCTGTGGGAGCCAAGCTTGACAACAAAGCATCTTAGAAAATGACATATTTAAAGTTTTGGCTTATAATAAATGTGAACATCAGTGAGGTACACTGTGGGTTGCAACATAAGTCCTGTTTATGTAGCCTGTATTTGTTTACATTCTGAAGAATGGAATTCACTGAATTATTATTTTTATGTTTACCATTAGATGTGCTGACGAGTAATTTCTGAACTGTTCTAACAACTACCACACCATGAGTGTATTGTATGCTATGTCTGTAACTATGAGATAGTATGAGATCTTGCACTTGTGGCGTCTTTTCTTACAGTCATGAGATAGTCCCTAATATTTCTGAGTGAATGTGTCCAAACTTTCTTTCCTCATGTGAATGCTGTGTGATTAGTGAATGTAGAGTTGGTTTAAAAACTTAGCCATGTCATTGATTCACACTCTTACCAACAATAACGTTTCTGTAGTCACTAATTTTTATAAGAGATATTTTTATATTATTTTACAGGTGCTGTATAAATAAAGTTTCTTTCCTAAAAGAAGTTTGATAAGAAGAATGTTTCTTCCATTGTTTTGACATACCCAACTATGGAAGGCTGGAAAAGCTGGAACCAAAGTGGACAGGCTCAGTTACAAGAGTGGTGATTCAAGAGAAGAGTTCAGTCTTACAGTCTGATACTCAGCTACGTCTCAAAGTAAATATTGATCAGCTGGAGGACAACCATGTACAGTACATACATACATACATACATGCAGATGAAATACTCTTTTACTTGAATGACTTTTTTTTTCTTCTTGTCTTTATTAAAGAACTGGCTGAGTCAAGACCCTCAGCTGTGACGTCTCCATGGTAACCATAAAGATAATAATACTTCCATAGCTATATCAGTAGACACATCTCAATTTATCTTCCTACTTAAAAGATTTGTTAATAGGACTTAAATACATATATAATTTCTGGTACAGTGGATGTGGTTGGTGACACTAACAGCGAGAAGGTGAAGATATTTTGCTGGAGGTTTTGTTTTTTTATTAGAGAAATTTTCGTTTATTTATCTGTTTTATTTACATATTTTTGTGTCCTTTTTTTTTTTTACAATATTAATTGTATAATAAAGCTACAAAGCGTTTTTGAAAAGAGAGATTGAAAAGAAAATTGAAGAAGTTGGAAATTAATGTCAGTGTTTCTGCCGGAGCTCCAGAGTGTGACACCGGCGGAAGTAAACAATGCAAGGGCGCTAGCAACGTTAGCTTAATGGATGTTTTTGAAGGCTGTTGTGTTGTTGTGTCGCAGGTAATATTTCACTAGTTTAGGTAATAATGTCTTCAGTTCTGCATTTAGGAGATTTTATAGACGAGACACAAACTGCTGAAGAAAAAGTGACAGAATTTCAGAAAACCATCGTCCAGCACAAAGAAGAGATGGATCATCAGCGCAGACTGATGGATATCATCTGGAAACCACAAATAAAGCTCCACAGAGTAGGTATGTAAAACTGTGATGAACTAATAACTATGACTCGTGTAGGATCCGAATCAGAGCTCTGAGTTACATTTAGTTTTAGGGGCAACAGCAATAAATGCCATTAATGCGTCTGCCTTCTAACCTGTAAACATGAGACATTAAAGCCACAGTGTGTATAAAGACTGACTTCAGTTGTTCAGCTGCAGCTCAGGCTTTGGAGTGGTGGCTGTTCAGGTTTAGTTGGAGTGTGGATTGAGTGTTAGCTTCCATTGAAGTAGGAGCTTTACTTTTAGGCTGAACAGTTCTCAGATCACATCACAATAACAAGAATATGTGAATCAGATGTTAAAACTGACAACAAGAACATTTTGCAGTCGTCTTGTTAATGTTTGTCGGGGTTTTTGGACAGCAGTCTGTGGACTCACATACACTATATTGCCAAAAGTATTCGCTCACCTGCCTTGACTGGCATATGAACGTAAGTGACATCCCATTCCTGATCCATAGGGTTCAATATGACGTCGGTCCACCCTTTGCAGCTATAACAGCTTCAACTCTTCTGGGAAGGCTGTCCACAAGGTTTAGGAGTGTGTTTATGGGAATTTTTGACCATTCTTCCAGAAGCACATTTGTGAGGTCACACACTGATGTTGGACCAGAAGGTCTGGCTCTCAGTCTCCACTCTAATTCATCCCAAAGGTGTTCTATGGGGTTGAGGTCAGGACTCTGTGCAGGCCAGTCAAGTTCATCCACACCAGACTCTGTCATCCATGTCTTTATGGACCTTGCTTTGTGCACTGGTGCACAGTCATGTTGGAAGAGGAAGGGACCAGCTCCAAACTGTTCCCACAAAGTTGGGAGCATGGAATTGTCCAAAATGTCTTGGTATGCTGAAGCATTCAGAGTTCCTTTCACTGGAACTAAGGGGCCAAGCCCAGCTCCTGAAAAACAAGCCCACACCATAATCCCCCCTCCACCAAACTTTACACTTGGCACAATGCAGTCTGACAAGTATGGTTCTCCTGGCAACCTCCAAACCCAGACTGGTCCATCAGATTGCCAGATGGAGAAGCGTGATTGGTCACTCCAGAGAAGGCGTCTCCACTGCTCTAGAGTCCAGTGGTGGCTGCTTTACACCACTGCATCCCACGCTTTGCATTGCACTTGGTGATGTATGGCTTGGATGCAGCTGCTGGGCCATGGAAACCCATTCCATGAAGCTCTCTGCTGAAGCACTGTTCTTGAGCTAATCTGAAGGCCACATGAAGTTTGAAGGTCTGTAGTGATTGACTCTGCAGAAAGTTGGCCACCTCTTGGCACTATGCTCCTCAGCATCCACTGACCCCACTCCATCAGTTTACGTGGCCTACCACTTGGTGGCAGAGTTGCTGTTGTTCCCACAGACTTCCACTTTCTTATAATACAGCTGACAGTTGACTGTGGAATATTTAGAAGCCAGGAAATGTCACGACTGGATTTGTTGCACAGGTGGCATCCTATCACAGTTTCATGCTGGAATTCACTGAGCTCCTGAGAGCGAGTCATTCTTTCACAAATGTTGTAAAAGCAGTCTGCAGCCTAGGTGCTTGATTTTATACACCTGTGGCCATGGAAGTGATTGGAACACCTGATTCTGAATATTTGGATGGGTGAGCAAATACTTTTGGCAATATATGTATGATCTCCCCTGCCACTGTATCAGCTGATTCATGTTCCAACATTTGATGTGTTTGAATGTTGTGGCATAAATATAGGGTTTAAATGATTCACAAATGAACACATTCTGATTTTATTTTGGTTTTACACAGTGTCCCAACTTTTTGTGTTGACGTCTGTTTCTCCGCCAAATTACAGTTAAACAAATCTGATGAAAACAAATGTTTATTTTGTTTCGTCATCAGTTTAAATCATTGAGTTACTGTTAGTGAATGGCAGCAGATTTCACCAGCTTTTTATCATCTTTATGGAGAAGAGTGATAATCATCACCAGCTTGAAATGGAAAATTGCCACCTGAATGTTTTGTAGACTGAGCTCTGCTCTGTTGGAAAATTTTAAATTTCACATTCAGATGTTAACGAGCTCTCACTATAGGGTCCTGCTAATGGTTTCACCCTTTGAACCCGAAATCTGCTGTTGAGATTGAAGGACGTGTTTTGTTTTTAAAAATCACAAATTCTCCACCATTTATAAGCCAGAAAGTGTGGAAACAGAAAGAATCATCTGATTGTAAACTTTCCAAAAGTCACTGAACTAGTTACGTGTGATATGTGATCCTGTCAAGAAATTAAATCAACTGAAGCTTAAAATTGGGATATTTTAAAAAAAAAAAAAAAAACTTAACTATATGTGTTAAGTTAAAAAATGCACCAAAAATGAACCATTTGCACCAGATTTTGTAAAAACAAAAAAAAGTCTTGTACTCCTAAACACATTTGAGAAGTCCTGACTGACCCAGATTTGACCGTCACTCCTATGACACAAATTCAAAGAGTTTTCAGCTGAACTGCAGGGTGTGTTTTCACAGAGCAGAGAGGAGCTGACAAGAGAGACTGAGGGAAAAGGAAAGTATACAAGTCAAGAAAATGAATGCAGCAAACATTTGCTCAGTAGTGTGTTTTTCTATCACATCAGTTATCTTTTCTTGTGTCCCTTCAGACCTGTCACAGCATTTTGTCTGTAAGGAGGACACGATTGACCAGAAGCTCTTTAACAGCAAGACCAATTCCAGTCTGGACCAGGAGGACCCAGATCTTCCACGGATTAAAGAGGAACAAGAAGAACTCTGCATCAGTATGAACCAGGAGGACCCAGAGTCTCCTCCGATTAAAGAGGAACAGGAGGAACCCTGCAACAGTCTTGACCAAGAGGATCCAGAGTCTCCTCCGATTAAAGAGGAACAGGAGGAACCCTGCAACAGTCTTGACCAGGAGAATCCAGAGCCTCCACAGATTAAAGAGGAACAGAAAGAACTCTGTGCTAGTTTGGATCAGGAGGATCCAGAGCCTCCACAGATTAAAGAGGAACAAGAGGAACTTTACACCAGTCAGAAGGGAGAGCTGCTTGTTGTAAAGCTGGAGACTGATCCCTTTATGGTGACTTCTACTAATGAGAACAATGACCACAGTAAACTAGAACCAAACAGTGACAAGGTCCTTTCTCATAACTGTTTTGTGACTGAGAGCCCAGATCAGGATGGAAAGAAGAATGTAGATTCAGAATCAAGTGGAAATGCAAAGCTGAAGCCAAAGAAGAAACATCACAGTAACAGTGTGATGTTATAAAAACAAGTGGTGTCCACTGATCAAATACAGTCTTTTTGCCTTCTGAAGAGGGAAAAACCCAAACATTCACAAAGTGTGTGATGCACGACAGGTTGTTTCTTCATTTAAAATAGATTTTTGGTTGAAAATTCAATTAAGATGCTCTATTTTAGAGGCAGGTCATTTTTGACCTGAGGACAAGGGGAGTGGACAGGATCTTAAGACAACACGAGGGTTAAAAAAAAGACTAATTTATTGGATCAAATCAGTCAAATTATTGATTAAAGAACTTAATATTCAGCTCTAGTCTTTAGTTATTGGTTGTCTCAGGAATTAATGAAGCTGTCATGTTGTTTTTGGGCCATGTTAGTAGATACACTATGCAGCAGAGGTGAATGTGCTATCTCAATTAAATGTCAGACAGTTCTAGATTGTATTATGTTCCAGTTATTTGTTGTTCCACCAAATTAAAAATGAACCATCTAGGTTGATGCTTAGATTTACTAATACAGGTCCCAAAGTAAGAACTCAGTGCAACAAAAGTCAGTACACCTTTCATTACTGAGACGCAAACCTTTTATTGTTGCAATACTTGGTATGTAAACCTTTATTTTTGATGACAAACTCAGTCGTCCACATCCTGTGTCAACAATTTTGTCAAGAGATTCTTTACAGAGATTTTTGTGACCTGCTCTTTCTGAAGGGGTTGTGTTGCTTTAGCTTTCTCTTTAAAATACCCAAAAGGTGTCCTGTGGGATTCCAAGTCAGGTGACATAGTTTACCAAGTCGTAGTTTTTTTTTTACTTCCGCCTTCTTTAGAAACTCCTCTTCAATGTTCTTTTTTAGTATGATTTAGGCAGTGTGCTTTGGATGGTCATCATACCAGAAAAATCCTCCTCTGCCAGGTTTCTGCAGGTCATGAGCCACTTCTTTTAGCCAGTATTTTGGTGTAACCACAGGCATACATTTACCACTTATAAATAAGCAACATTTCACTACAGAAATTCAGGACATGCACAAGGTCTTGCCATTGTTTCATTGAACTTTCCTGTTTTTTCATAGCAAATAGCCTTTCTGTTTCAACTGCGGTGTAGGATCCAATGGCTTCGGCCACTAAGTCCTCTTAATCACAGACAAAAACAAAAGTTACTGGACACAACTCCAGTTCTGTGAGCATGCATATAATGGAAAACTGGAGGTTTGTTGTGGCTTTTACATCGGTAATGTGATGCTAGAGAAGAACACTGCTACTAGATGAGGATGTCAAAAGGGAAGAAATGGTTCTATTTGTTTACCAGAAACTTTTTGGCATGACAAGCAACACAGTTTTTCAGGGCCACTCAGATGGACAGTTGGCTCCCAACAGAGGATAAACAAGGATGGTTTTTGGAGTTAGAGCATGCACAAAGTTTCAGGGTGCTCTAAAAGGACCCTGAAATGGCTTAATGTCATTCGCCCATTGCAGGACCTTGTGAGTATGTGGCTTATTTAGGACCTTTGAAATGATATAAAGAATAAACTCGTTCAGCTAGTTACAATGGCTTAAGTGAATGCTGTGGCAATATTGTACATTACTGTCAGTTTCAACAAATCATGTGTATACTAAATCCAGTACTGTAAGTAACTAAGTACGCTTAGTTAAGTACTGTACTTAAGTACAATTGCTTATTAGTAATACTAGCATTTCCATTTTATGCTACTTTATACAGGGTTTCAATAAAGTCTGGACACAGGCAAAATATATGTTTTCAAGAAATTAAATATTTAACGTTTTTTCCATATAGATTTTTTTAATATACTGAAGTTTATATATATTTGATAATTAATATAATAACCATATCTATTCTACAGAGGCAAAAAAAATATAGTTCATGAGATTTCCTGTGTCCAGATGTTAGGGACACTGTACATGTTTTCCACTACAATTCAGAGGCAAGTTTCCTACTTTTTACTCCATTATTTATTTATATATATATATATATATATATATATATATATATATATATATATATATATATATATATATATATATATATATATATATATATATATATATCTCAGATAACTTCAGTTAGTTTGCGTTTTTATATAAGAATACAATATATAATCAACAAATGAATTATGATGTATTATTGTTGGAAAGTTTTTACTAGATATGGATCAACTTTTCTGATCCCCATGCAGGAAATATATGCAAACTACCAGGCAGTAAATATTCAAATCAGCTTCAGCTTTACCAGCTGCATCTTTAGAGTGATGAACACATTGCTGCATCAGTAATTATAATTCAATAATATAGTAGACACTGTTCTGAAATGGGCCATTCTAGATTATTAGTACTTTTGGTACTTTAAGCTTATTTTCATGCTTGTACTTTTGTAATTAAGGAGAATTCGCATGAAGGATTTTTCACTTGTAATAGAGTATTTGTATGGTATTTGGCATATTTCATTTTACTTAAGTACAAGATCTGAGTATTGGATCTGACGATATTTTCTGAACAGCAGCCTGCTTGTAGTAACTGAGTACATTTACTCAAATACTCCAAGTACATGCTTGTCTTCACATTGGCCAGATTACATTTAGATTACACATGCATGAAATAATCCATCCCTCCCTCTCTCCATCCATCCATCCATCCATCCATCCATCCATCCATCCATCCCTCCCTCCATCCATCCATCATCTCTACACCTCTGAATCCTCATCAGGGTGGTGGGGGCTGCAGTCTATCCCAGCTGACTTGGGGTGAAGGCAGGAGACACCTGGACAGGTCACCAGTCTGTCGCAGGGCAACGCATGAAATAATGAACAATTTCAATAAAAATATCCAGTTTCAGGTTTTTGTACTCTGAATCAAATGTACTTTGAAAAGTATGTACATTTCAATATGTGGGGTTGTTTTGTGGAACAGTCTGGATGAGGGAATCAAACAATGTAGGAACATATACCAATTTAAAAAAATGTACAAAAAATATCATTGAAAAGTACATAAATGAGGAAATATGATCTTTTTTCTTTTTTTTCTTTTTTCTCCCTTCACACCTTATTTTAATTAAAGAAAAGATGAATGTCAAACAGCGCTAAAAGATCTTGTTTCTTTGCATTATTCATATTCTGTTCAGCACTTTAGTGGGACTCAGACATGTATTTTCCTCAAGAATCCTATTTTTTTTTTTCTTTTTTTGGACTTTGCTATTTTGTTGAAAGGGGTGGGACTTGACAAGCCACGGCTTCTCCTACTCCTTTTCGAATAAGACAGTTATGTCAATGTTCTTTTGTTTGTATTGTTTTGCTTTGTTCTGTTTTATTATTATTATTATTATTATTATTATTATTATTATTTTTGTTGTTTCTTTTTGTTGTGGACCTTTGTATTGTTTTACTTATTCGAAATAAACATTTTTAAAAAATCATTAAGTTAAACACCTCGGGCATTACATTAACTTTGGCTGCTATGATTTACAATAAGCTTCTAAACTATAAAGTCTTGTAAAACTATGTGAGAACAGTTGCTATGAAAAAGTTGTTTCTGCCGGAACTTCACGGTGTGACAAGCGGCGGAAGTTAACTCGAAAAGGCGCTAACAGCGTTAGCTTTATTCATGTGCGGAAGTTTGTGTAGACGGTTGTGTTGTCGGGTCGCAGATCATTAACTTCAGTTGAAGTGAGTATGGCTTCAGCTCAGTGTCTGAAACTGTTTATAAACGAGCGACTAACTGCTGCTGCTGAAGAAGTATTCTCAGAGTTTGAGAAAACCATCGTCCAGTACGAGGAGGAGATCGATCGTCAGCGCAGACTGCTGGATAACATCTGGAAACCACAGATAACACAACACACAGCAGGTTTGTAGAACTGTGATGGTCTGAATGAACTAAATACAAGAGAAACTGACTGAACAAGAAGATCACTGCAGAGTTTGGAAATATGACATGTAGCTAGGAGCTAGCGAAAAGCATACAAACATACAGGCTAACATATTACCGAGCTAGCGAAACGTGAACTTCGCTTTTTGGGGCTTATTGGCAAAACCAGCTTCAGATGCATTACCGCCACCCTTTGGATTGAAACGGAACATAGGCATTTTCCACAAAAAAGCATTCTATCAAGTGTGTCTTAAAAATGGTCATTAGTTGGACACATTTTCACCATAATGCTGCTCCAAGGAGACTCTACTGTGAAGTTAGGCTTTCCTTTCTTTCTTAATCTCCGCTCATCGATATTTAATTCCACTGACATCTACTGAACCGATGCTGATTGCAATATGCACAGAATCCAGTCCAGATGGTTTTAGTGTCCTGTGGGTCCTATTCTGAGACTAGTAATACTGAGACAGGGTTTCTGCAGGGCATTAAAAAGCATTTATAGTCATTAAATTGATTTTGCGAAAATTAAGGCCTTAAATGGCATTAAAAATAATGAAATTTGATTCTCAGTGGCATTAAAAATTCTTTCTGCCCTTTTCAAGAAAAATATTTGATTATAATATATAATTGTAGACTGCGATTCGTCAGATATGTGCATCTGCATAAACATGCTGAAGCATTGCGATAATTGCTCCGGCCGGTTGGGTACAATTGCCAAAAACTGCATGTTTGGAAAGTGGAGGAGAATTGGGAAATGGGGAAATGCAAATTCCAGCAAAAATGGCAAGAAAACATGGAATTCAGAGAATGACTGCAGCCTGTGGGTGGTCAGGGGTGGTTTCTGGATTCAGAAATAGTGAAACGTAGGGACAGTTTTCATATAAAAATCATCTTTTACAACAAAACAAACCCATGTAATTTGTTGAGTTCACGGTCGTGGCATTAACATTTTTACAGTATAAAACATTACATTAAAAAGCATTAAATCTGACTGGCTGATTTCTGCAGAAACCCTGTAATAACGGCTTCTTCCTTTCGGTTTCCACACATCCTCCTTCCAACACCCACATGCTTTTGAGTACTCTAGAGACACCTTCCTGTGTCATTTATGTCCCAATATTCCTGCCATGTTTTTAAAAATTTCAGCCATTTATGATGGTGTTAAGTGCTGCTATGCTTAATAGAGTCTGTAAGTCAACTGTTAGTGATTTCAGCGATTGTTTACCTAATATACGTCCTCTTTCACGTGAATGAGAAAACATTTGAAGCAGAAACCTTGACTGAACAGGGAAAGTTGATATCCATTTTTGTGATACCTTCTGTTTTTTTCTGAGGGGGTTGGGGTGGGGGGTTGTTTAGTTTCTGTCCAGGTGACTTACACAAAGAAAGCCTACCTCTGTCAGACTTGCTTCGTATTACAACCCTCTGGTCATGGTATTCCAATGAGCTTCAGTAAAAAAAAAAACAACTGGACTTCCTGTATTGGTCCTGAAGACATTTCATCTATTAAAGTAGTCTCTTAGATGAGCATTGAAATGTCTTTAAGAACAAAAAGAAGTGCAGTTGCTCAACTCAAAGTTATTTTCCTCAGATGTGCGTTTTTCGCCTCCAGGGCACCTGTTTGGAGGTTTGGAAGAGAAAAGTCTTGATAAGAGGAAGAAGATGGATGACTGGATGTTTTTCTGTCATCACATTAGTAACCTTTTTCTTTTCACTCCAGATGTCCCACAGCAAAGTGTCAGTAAGGAGGAGGATGTCCTCGCTGGCCAGCAGTTCTGTAACCAGAAGAGAAAGTCCAGTCTGAACCAGGAGGACCCAGAGCCTGCACAGATGAAAGAGGTACAGGAGGAACTGTGCACCACTCAGGATGGAGAGCAGGTTTTACAGAACCAAGATACTGATACCTTTTCTCTGTTTCAGTGCAGGTCCACATGTGGAGAAACATGTGGAGAAATACTGCAGTCTGCTGCTACTAAAGAAACGTTCACAGAGTCTGAAAAAACGATCGTCCAGTGTGGAGAAAAGCTCGTTGGTCAGCACAGACCACTGAGTATCATCTGGAAACCTGAAACAAAGTTGTGCAAAACAGGTATGTAAAACTGGAATGGTCTTATTGAACTAACTAATGAATATGACTTATTTGGAATCTTGATTGGTACATTGCATTACACATTTAGTTATGTACATTTTCTGAAATGTGATGTAGACATAAGGTTTAAAATGAGCAGATATTTACAAAAAACATCCTCAGTTTCAACTGTTATGTTGTTTTTGTATAGTATCTGTTTAAACATTGGGTTTAAGTACTTTGCATATAACTATATTCTGTTTAATTGACATTTCACACAATTTCTCAACTTTTTAGGAAATGTTGCATGATCTCATCAAAATTTTAACTGGGAACATTCTGATGACTGAAAGTGACGTGATTAGCTGTAACTGAAGTAGACGCCTCACTCTATTGCTACTAACTAGTTGGAACTACAGAAACACTCATCTCTCTGCTGGCACAGTGCTGTTAAATAGTGATGCTACTTCTAACTCAAACAATCTTTGTGGAATGCAGACAGCAGTGTTGTGTTGAAGTCTGTGTTTCCATGACTACAGACACCAAACCAAAGTTCAAATCATTAAATTACCGTAAGTAAAGGGCAGTTGATATGACCTACTTTTTGTTATTTTAATCAACTAAAAGTGGGAAGCTGCTGTCTGAATGTTTTTTACATTGAGGTTTATTAACAAGTGTCATAACTCAAGAGTTATTCACATTGTTGCACATTAAAAAATCTTCTTTTCACACCCTGCTAATACCTTAAACTTATTTCCTCAATTGCATGTAGCTGTTGACCTTTCTGTGGTGTCCCTTTGCCTCTCTAGACTTCCCACAACAACACATGAACCAGGAGGTTCAGACTGGAGAGCCTCCACAGATTAAAGAGGAGCAGGAGGGACTCTGCACCAGCCAGGAGGGAGAGCAGCTTGTACTGAGGCTGGAGTCCTCTGAGGAAAGTGACAACAGTGAAACAAAACCAGACAATGACCCTTTTGCCTTTCACCTCTCTACTGTAACAGAGAGCCGAGTACAAAAGAGAAAGAGGAAAGTAGACTTAGGATCAAGTAGAAATGCAAAACTAAAGCCAAAGATGAGACATCTCAAAGAAAGAAGTCAAAATGACATGAAAAAAAAACGTCCTGTGTCAAAGAGTCACTGTGATACTGGCACAAAGACAGAAAGAATGCCCGTCAAATGTGATGTTTGTGGAAAAGCATTTGAATATAAGTCAAAAATGAGGTATCATCGCAGAACGCACACAGGTGAGAAGCCATATGCTTGCAGTACTTGTGGGCAAAAATTCACTCGAATGTCATCAGTTAAACATCACCAAAGAATCCACACAGGCGAGAAGCCATACGTTTGTGAAATATGTGACAAACGTTTCAGGGGTGCTGTTAATTTAGTAGCACACACGAGGACTCACACAGGTGAAAGGCTGTATTCCTGCAAAACATGTGGAAAAACGTTTACTCAACGCGGCCATTTGTTGTGCCACAATAAAATCCACACAGGTGAGAAACCTCATTCTTGTGAGACATGTGGAAAAAGTTTCAGTCAGCTCTGTCATTTGTTGCGGCACATGAGAATTCACACAGGCGAGAAACCTTATTCTTGCACGACATGCGGCAAAAGATTCAATCAGAGGGAAATTTTGAGTGTCCACATGAAAACTCACACAGATCAGAAACCCTGTATCTGCAGCATCTGTGGGAAAAAATTCAAAGCTGCATCACCGCTGATGCGACACATGAGAACTCACACAGGGGAGAAGCCATATTTTTGTGAAAAATGTGGGAAAAAATTTACTCAACATGAACATTTGTTGCGCCACATGAAGACTCACAAAGGTTAGAAGTCATAGTCCTGAAGCATCAACCTTGAAGGAACCTTGAAAAGCACATCAAAAATAATTCAGATTAATACCAGTCCTTTCCGGTTTAAAGGGCCTTTACACTGCTTTAACACTCACACTGTGAGTTCGTTACATGTTACACTGCAAGACATGGATCTCATAAGAGCTGGCAAACTGGCCAGTGGATTTGTGGTGACTCTTACAGAAGCACAATGAATTTGTAAAAGTAAGACAATTGGAGACATCACAGCGAAGAAAAAACCTCAGAATTATTTAAATTAATAAGTTGGTGATCAAAATCTGTAATATTTAAGACGCTGAGATACTTGTGATCCCTGATTTAACCAATGAACACGAGTTTTACCATCAGTGTTTGTTTTTTTTGTTAAGTTCATGTGTGTAAATCTGCAGTCCTGTTAATCCTGTTAAAATGTGATGTATCTCTATGGTGATGCTCTGTAAATCTTGGTATGAAGATGAAAAATAAAGCCAGTTTCCTGTTCAGTAGCATCTGGAAGAGACGGATCTGATTGGACTAACATGACATCTTTCTCAAAAGAATTGCAAACAACTTGATGGTGTCGTATTACTACACTATGAAGTTACACTGTGTAATACTAGCTTCATACTAGATACTGAAGGATTTGCTTATACAGCTGTAACTGTATAAAAAGCTGCAGCTGTGAAAGCAGAGACTTCAGGTTGCCTCCTGCCAGATTTCTGTCTGGTTTAGCTGAAAGCTGCATTAATTCTCCATGAGGATAATGTAAGGTTTGCACAGGGTTTAGGAGAAATATAGCTGAAATTATTCCATTCATAGTTTTACTTACTTACTTTCCTGAATGCATCACGATTTAACAGATGTGTGCAAAGTCACACGACAATAATGTGTGATAATCACAGCACTGAACGGTCTTCCTCCTTTCCAGCAATAATTTGGAGAGAAATATCAGCTCAGATGATACCATCACGCAAAAGTTTGATGAATACAAAACCACACATGATCTCACTTTTCTCTACAGGGTTTTTTTTTTTGTTTTTTTTTTGCTGGAAAATACAATTATCTGCCTTAACTGTGAAAAGGACATTCAGTCACTCAAACATTCCTCTTTGCAAAAAGAGATAAAAGATTCATAAACTAGTGATTCTAAATTAGTTTTAGGTGTGAATGTGAGCTAGCACGGTTGTCTCTTTGTGTTGCACAGTAAAATCTGTTGGTGATGACAAAACACAAAAACAGGTGAAGGAAGTGATTTTATTGTTCAGGTTAAAAATTCATCACACAAGCAAACAGTGACGTTGAAGCAGAGTATCATCAATATTTTATTGGCAAACCAGAGAGAAGTTAAAAAAACAATTAACAGAGGGAACTTTCTGTACAGGTCCAAATATGCTACAATATAAACTACTATTAGTACAAAGATCACTAATCTTTTAGTGTGTTACAGCTAAGTGACTGTTTTAAACAACTGTATGTTCTGATTCATCCGACTGACTGCTTTCCTCTCTGACTGATGATGATTCAGTTTCAGGCTAATATGCTACACTAATGTTCCCTCTTTTTTCCCAAAGTGCTAATTCTTACATTTGTTCAATTCAACAGCGAAATAAACCTCAGAGCTGTAAAACATAAGGTTTGGGATTCACAGTTTGAAATTGAGATTTTTGCCAAAACCAGAAAAAAAGTTCAAACTGTGTATGTGGGTAGCTCAACATGTTGAGCTGGCAAATGGAAAAAAAACACAAATCAACCAAAAAAAAAAAAAACTTGGAGAATATTTTGAAGTTAAAAAAGTGGAAATTTTACATAAAAACAAAATAAAATGCAAATTGGATAAAGAAATGTCATTTATGTTGGGTTTTGTAAAGAAGAAAATTAAAAAGGTGGTAAGTTTTAGTCTCCCCCTTTCACTTTATTATTCCGTTTCATAATCCTTTAAAAAAACAAGTAAGAATTGAGAAAGAAAACAAAAATCATCTTTGGAAGAAGTAAAAGTTTTTTCCGTTAATAGACTATCCACTACAGTACATGGAGATGCCCATCGCCGCTACATCGGGGGCTACAGTCTCTGATGTAGCGGCTATGGGTTCGAATCTGACCCACGGCCATTTGCTGCATGTCTTTCCATAAGGCCCAAAAAAGAAGCTCAAACATACTTTTTTTTTAAATGTCAAATATGAAGCGTTAGGTGAAAATAAGTGGCAGTTTGAGGTAAAACAGACCAATCAAATAAACAAAATGTAAAGCAATTTATTTTGTACAAAAGTCACTATTTTCAAGGCCAGATGAAGGTGAGTTAGTCCCACAACATCATTTGTTGCCATTTTACGAGCAACAGGGAGATAAGGAGAGATTATTTGTTGGCAAGAAAAGCGTAAACTGACTTTCATCTTTGTTATTTTAAAGCAGGAGCAGGATTTAAGATGAAATAACTGTTTGCACATCTATTTTATGAAGCAGATATGTAGGAGAATGATGACCAGCTCCAAACATATTTATAGTAGAAGCTTGGGTGAGTTATCAGTTTTGTTGCCTGTTGAACCGTTGTGAAAGCAACTCACAATTTACATCAAAATATAGTAATGAAAGAGGGAGGTGAAAGAGGGACTGCATTGAGAAAGGTCTGTCATTCTACAGAGGAGTTTGTAAAGTAGAAAGATTAGCTTTGCACAGTGGAGGTATCTACCACTGACAATTATCCAAACATGTAAGTTGGCCCTTAGATCTTAAACTCTGGGGGGAAACTATAAGGCATCACTTGGCCTGTGCCTCGCTGACCAGGAGAAACTTAGTCAAGTAATGCAGACATGCTTGCACCCTCTTCCCAACAGAAACTACTGCTGGTGCAATGACACCATTAAAACTTAAATACATGCAAAAATATTTCCTAACAACAGCGTCATCAGTTGTGTATCATTGTGTTGAGGAAAGCCACCAGAATTATAAAACAACAGATCAGTGAGCATAAAAGCACAACACACCGGAATGATCGTGGTAAACCCATAGCTGAACATCTCAGTGACGCTCATCAGGACAACTTGTCGTTGGTCCTCTGTGGGACTGAACATTCAGCTCAACTCCACTCTTACCACCACTTCACAACATACTCTGTCATCTCATGGCACTAACCTCATGGTAAGGTGAAGACATTTCAATTTTCAACAGGGAAAAAACACATCACCTTACCACCAAGAGGCAAGAACTAGAGGGTTATTCAAAAAGAATGAACCGGTTTCAATATTTTAAGAAGGAAAAGCAATAGAAAACTCCAGCCAAGTCACAAGCATTCTACTCACAATCAACTTTTATTTGATGTTTAAGGTCATCGAATGACATCAAATAACAGCGATCATCTCCGTGGATTGTGATCAGCTGATACGCGTCTGGGTGGAATTCTCTTATTGCATTGATGTTGTCCATGCTGCAGGTGGTGGAAGCATCGAACGCTTGTAAGACAGGAAATAAAAGCTGATTGTGAGTAGAATACTCGTGACTTGGCTGGAGTTTTCTATCGCTTTTCCTAATTAAAATATTGTGTAATGAAATTGGTTCATTTTTTTTGAATAACCTGTATAGTAAAACACTCAAAGAGCATGAGACTTACTGGAATCACACTCTTCAAACACTGGCTTCCAAGATACTTATTGGTGAACTAATTCCTAGAATCTTCCTGTGATTCTGTATTTACATTTGGAAAACTGTTACCTGCATGTTTCCCTTTCTGCTAAACACTTATTCGTTGGGGTTTGTTGTCCATTTCTACATAGTCTGGGGTTACCTTTGAATTTGCCCAAGAAAGCACCAAAACATTGCGCATTCTTGGAAATAAGACTGTGTGAGAGTCTTTTTAAAGCAGGAGTCTGACCCTTTAGAAAATATGTTTGCGTTTTTAGATGAGAAGACTGACGGCCAGGTCTGCTACAGCCACATGGTGCTGTCACACTTCAGATGACACAAATGAGATACAACATGTTTATCACTGAGCTTTATAGCTATTGATAGGTACATTTAATAGGTCCACAATCCCAACCTTCATGATAAGCTAAGCTAACCAGTTGCCCATATTTACCATTCAGACAATAGAGTCGATCTGAACAAGAGGAAGCCACAAGGAAAGGCATCTTTACCAAAATGTGGCAAGAAAACATGCTGGAACAGCAGATTACTGTACAAACATCTAATCACAACTTGAGAAACATTCACAAATTGTAGACAAAAATGATCTAGTTGTATTCTGCTAAACTCAGAGGCAACATCGAATGGTTTGGCTCAGTCACTGTTGTGATTGCTGTGATTTAAAGTTCAGCGAATCACAGAAATCCAGCTGCTGTTTTTGTTTTCCCAAAAATAAAACCAGGGTGCAAAACATGTGCATGTACATCTTTAATAGGTTCTGAGTTTAAAAAAGAAAGAAATAAAAGTATTTCCCAGACATTTGCTATGGTCAGAGAAAATACAATATTTAAGGGGAGTTTGTGGCAGGCAAAAATCACAAACAGAATCAACAAGAAAGTTAAGATTCAAGCAGCAGGTTGCTAATGTGTATAAATGAGGACAAACACTCTTCTATCCTGCTGCTGCATTACATTTTTGAGGTCTTCTCCTCTAAGGCTTTTTTTCTACTTACATTGTAGCACCAAGATTCTACGGAAGCATTCACAAAGAAAGATTTGGAGACAGTAACTTCTAACTATGAGGGACAATCGCAGAAAAGATCTAGTATTTCATAGATCTGGATCCATCTCTAACTGTGTGACATGCAATACACTCTTGGAATGGCTGTTGTAGCAGAGTCTAAAGTAGTGCTGGGCGATATGACGATACATATCGTGAGAACGATAGAAAAGTGTCTATTGTGCCATTTCTCTTCTATCATTTCTATCTTTCTAACCTAATTTTATCAATTATTACAGCAAATATATCACTAAATAGCCTGCGACGATTGTATTAGTGTTTTCTTGTCACTATGCATACTCTAAGTTTACATAAGTGAAAATAAAGAAGAATAAAAAGGAGATTTTTCACAAAGAAACTCCGTCTTGTGGTTTTTGCGACATGACGCTGCTTTACGTTCTTTGATTCTCACGCGGGTTTGCGACTTGCTTTATGTTGCTTAACTCACGAGTGCTGAACGATGGACGCGCCACAGGTAGGGCTGGACTGAATAGCAGTTTCTACGCTCCGGATATTCGGGCCCTATTAATGACGAATATTCGGTCCACTTCGTAACGTCCGGGGGGGGGGAGACAAACGGAGGAACGACCCGAATATTTGGTTCGCTCCGTGAGGTCAGAGGCGGTGAGCTAACGGAGGAAAGAGCCGAATTTTCGGCTCGGTTCGTAACGCCCGACGGGGGGTGGAGGTAGGAGGGGGCGAATATTCGGATCTCAAAATTAATATCCGCATACCACCATGGGGACCAAATATTTGGGTCCAGCCCTAGCAACAGGTTAAAGTTTCATGGAGAAAAGTAAGCAATGACATTTTTGTCAAACTTTTCAGAGAATAACTGAAAACATACTTTAATGTGCTATAACGTGATATATATTGTTACCGTGATATAAAATAATCCATATCGTGATATATGATTTTTTTTCCATATCGCCCAGCACTAGTCTAAAGGTGTTTAAATCTGAAAGATATACTTTGAACTTGAACAAATTTTCAGTTTTTCAAGCTTAGGTCCCACAGACGAATTAGAACTATGACTTTTCACCTGTGGGTGAAACTTTTCCCACATGTTCCACAAGAATGGGCCTTCTCACCTGTGTGGATTGCGGTATGTCTTTTAAATGCTGATGAGTCAGAGAACCTTTTCCCACACATGTTACAAAGGTACGGCTTCTCACCTGTGTGCACTCTTGTGTGCTTTTTCATAGCTGACATTGAACTGAATGTTTTCTTGCAGGTTTTGCAAAGGTAAGGTTTCTCACCTGTGTGGGTTCTCATGTGGACCAACAACACTGAATTACTTGAGAGACCTTTTCCGCATATTTTGCAAGAATAGGGCTTTTCACCTGTGTGAATTGCTGCATGCTTTTTATAGGTGGACGAATCAGAAAATCTTTTGCCACAAGTGTTGCAAAGGTATGGCTTCTCACCTGTGTGGGTTCTCATATGGACCAACAAAACTGAGTTACTTGAGAGACCTTTTCCACATACTTTGCAAGAATATGGCTTCTCCCCCGTGTGGATTGCCTTATGCTTTTTAAATGTTGATGAGTCAGTAAATCTTTTGCCACAGGTGTTACAAAGGTATGGTCGCTCACCTGTATGAGTTCTTATGTGGATAGTCAGATTACCGCTTTTTCTGAAACTCTTACCACACACTTCACAAGAATATGGCTTCTCACCTGTGTGAGTTCTTTGATGATATTTCATTAAATAAATCTCATAAAATCTCTTCCCACAAGTGTTACAAGCATATGGCTTCTCACCTGTGTGGATTCGGTAATGTTTCTTCAAGTGGTACTTATCCTTAAAGGCTTTTCCACAAACATCACATTTTATACACTTCAGCTGAAATTCTGCATTTTTAAGAGACCCACCATCCGCATGCATGCTTCCTTCTTGATCTAGGTCCTCAGCTACAGAAGAGTTGTGAGACAGGATCTGGTCACTGTTTGGTTCTGGTTCATTGTGGTCACTTTCCTCACAAGAAGGTGTCACCATAAAGGTATCAGACTCCAGCTTTACTACAAGCAGCTCTCCATCTTGACTGGAGCAGAGTTCATCCTGTTCCTCTTTAATCTGTGGAAACTCAGGGTCCTCCAGGTCCAGATTGGTGCAGAGTTCCTCCTGTTCCTCTTTAATCTGGGGAAATTCTGGGTCCTCCTGGTCCAGACTGGTGCAGAGTTCCTCCTGTTCCTCTTTAATTAATGGAGGCTCCAGTTCTTCCTGGTCCAGACTGGAGTTGCTCTCCTGGTTACAGAGTTGCTGGTCATCAAGAACCTCTTCATCCTTACAGACATCTTGTTGTGAGAGGTCTTGAGGGACAAAGGGACACAAGAAAAACATTATGATTGTGATGACAGGAAAACGTGGGCAAATGTCCGTAAATTTGAACCACTATCAAGGTTCTACAGTGTGAGCACGTCACCCAAATGTGCAATAAAAGTGTATAAAATGACAAATTATTTGAATGCACCATTGTGAGTGACACAAGAGCTCAGAAGCTCAGTGTGCAACAGCTTTCTACTTTTATTCAGTGCTGTGGTTAAAATGACAAACTACAGGTCAAATCAGGTGTTGATCACCATTCTATTTTTACTTACCTAATCTGTGTAACTTTATTTCAGGTTTCTGGATGATATTAAGTAGTCTGCGCTGACGGTTGATTTCTTCCTCGTACTGGACAACTGTTTTTACAAAGACTCCGAATATCTCTTCACATTTGGACTTGCACTGAACCAGCATAACTGTATATGTCTTCCGCTTCAATAGAAGCTGTTCTCCTTGCTGACTGGTGCACAGTGCCTCCTGTTCCTCTTTAATCTGCAGAGGTTCTTTATCCTCCTGGACCTGAATGGTGTTCCTCTCCAGGTCACAGGGCTGATGGTCAGCGAGAACCTCCTCTTCATTACAGACATATTGCTGTGGTAAGTCTGGAAGTACAAAGAGTCACAAGAGAAAAAAAGTCAGAGCTATCTGCAGTTGAGGATATACATACGAGTTACACCCATTAGCAGCATGTGAAAATAAGAGTACAATTATTTGTGGGCAACTTTTAAAAAAAATAAATAAATTCACACCTTAAAAGATTACGTCAAAAGCAATTTATTCTGACACTGAATGTAATAAAAGTACCTTTAAATCTAGCACTTGGATTTTTAAAAACTGTTTCCATCTAAGTGATGTAATATACTTCATCATACAAACAAAGAGTCCATCAGAAACACTACCAACAAAGGACCTCCAGGCAGTGGAGGAGCTGTACTGTTTTAATAGGGGTGGCCACACTGAGACCACTTCTTATATTGAGGAGGCACAATGTCTTGCTGTTTTTGTTTAGTTTCTAGCAAAGACTCTTATCCTATATCCTATAGAGACTGTGTCAGTGTTCCTCCTGTGTTCTGGACTCAGACACCCTCTCTACTTTTAAGATGAGGCTTAAAACTTTCCTATTTGATAAAGCTTATCGTCAGGGCTGCTGAGGATTGCCTAAGCTGTCCCTTAGTTATGGTGCTGTAGATTTAGACTGCTGGGGGATTCCCATGATGCACTGGGCTTCTCTCCTCTACAGTTATACTCCACCACTAACTCCATCACTAACTTTGTTTCTCCCTCGAGGTTCTGTGTTCGTTCTCTGGATCTGGAGCTAGACGTCTCTGATCTGCAGTTTTAGCCTCACCAACCTCCAAAATGTTCATTGTTCTCTGTTTGTCTGTTGTCCATCTGCTGTCCTGCTATCCCCCACACCCTCCATCCCCACCCTCACGCCAACTGGTCGAGGCAGATGGCCGTCATCCCTGAGCCTGGTTCTGTCTGAGGATTTTTGTTTCTTCCCTGTTAAAGGTGTTTTTTTTGGTTCCTTCCCACCAACTGCTTGCTCATAGGGAATCGGAAAGAGAACTGTGGATTGTTGGGTCCTCTGTTTAAAATTCATACTGTTATGTGTTATGAGATGACATATTTTGTGAATTGGCGCTATGTAAATAAAATTGAATTGGATTTTTGTTTATTAACTCCTACCATTCACGTATCTAGACAAGGCTGCCTTGTAGAAATACACGAGGACTCCTATACAGAATAGCACGTTTTTAATGTAATCCTCAGTTCATTAAAATCTGGAATGGTTACTGAAGTGACGTTTTTGTTGTTGTTAATAACGTATTTCACTATTTTTCTGTGACCTTAAATCAGGCTGTAGAGTTCTGTTAAAACAGCTTTAATATGAATTCTTCTTCTTTCTCTGTGAACGATGACTGCAGTTGCATCTCAGTTTCATTCTGCGGCCCTTAAATGCACCGCAGAGCTCTGATCAGGATCCTACATGAGTCACATTCATTATTTAGTTCATTCAGACCATCTCAGTTCTACAAACCTGCTGTGTGTTGTGTGATCTGTGGTTTCCAGATGTTATCCAGCAGTCTGCGCTGACGATCGATCTCCTCCTCGTACTGGACGATGGTTTTCTCAAACTCTGTGAATATTTCTTCAGCAGCAGCAGTTAGTCGCTGGTTGATCAACTCTCTCAGATTCTGGACTGAAGTCATTGTTACCTCAGCGGCTGAAATATTGTCCTGAGATTCGACAATACAACCGTCTTCTACCTCGACGCGTCCATAAAGCTAACGCTGCTAACGCTGCTAGCCCTTTTGTCATTGTTTACTTCCGCAGGATGTCTTCTTCTTCTTCTTCGTTGGTGGTTGGTAAACAAGTGTTGGAAGTGTACTTCCGCCACCTACCGGATAGCGCAGACGGTCGCATTGAGTCTGATGTCAAACATTTACAGGATATGCAGCAGCGACTTACACCAATCAGGCAGAACATTCTGACCACTGACAGGTGAAGTGAATAACACTGATTATCTCTTCATCGTGGCTCCTGTTAGAGAGTCGGATATATTAGGCAACAAGTGAAGTGTCTTCAAAGTTAATGTGTTAGAAGCAGGAAAAAATGGGCAAGTTTAAGGATTTGAGCGAGTTTGACTAGGGTCAGAAGACACAGTGCATCGCAGTTTGTTAATTGTTAAACAATTTCCTCTGGGATGAATAAAGTTGATCTTATCTTTGTTGTGTATGAAGCTGCATAGCTGCAGACCAGTCAGGGTGTCCATGCTGACCTCTGTGCACCGCCAAAAGACCAACAATGGACATGTGAGCATCAGAACTGGACCAGGGAGCAATGGAAGAAGGTGGCCAGGTCTGATGAATCATGTTTTCTTTTACATCACATGGATGTCCAGGTGCGTCGCTTACCTGGGGAACACATGGCACCAGGATGCACTATCGGAAGAAGTCAAGCTGGTTGAGGCAGTGTGATGCTTTGGTCAATGTTCTGCTGGGAAACATTGGGTTCTCCATCCATGTGGATGTTACTTTGACACGTACCACCTACCTCAGCATTGTTGCAGACCATGTACACCCTTTGATGGAAACAATATTCCCTGATGGCTGTGGTCTCTTTTCAGCAGGATAATGCACAGTGCTACACAGCAAAAATGGTTCAAGAATGGTTTGAGGAGCACAACAATGAGTTTGAGATGTTGACTTAGCCTCTGAATTTCCCAGATTTCAATCCAATCCGGCATCTGTTGGATGTGCTGGACAAACAAGTCCCGATCCATGGAGACCCCACCTCACAACTTAAAGGATCTAAAGGATCTGCTGCTAACATCCTGGTGCCAGATATCACAGCACACCTTGAGGGGTCTAGTGGGGTCCATACCTTAACGGGTCAGGGCTGTTTTGGCCGTGAAATGAGGACCAACACAATGTTAGGCAGATGGTCATAATGCCTGTTCAGTATGTGAACCGGGACAACTGGCTTCCAGTACATTTACCAGAGTTCTGACTGAGAAAGTTAGTTAAACTGGGAGCTGCAACTGCAATTCTACAACACAGATGTTGTGGTCATTTCTTTAATGAATTCCCAAGAAGCAGTTGTCGTTAAAAGTTTTATTACCACTTTATTGCATGCATCAAGGCTCGTGGCTCCACAAGATGAGAGCAAACTTATCAGTAGGTTTGTCTCTCAGGCTACTCCCAGCATCAGTATCGATTTCCAATAGGTTTTGTCAAGCTGCTATCATGTAACGAATATTTCTATAAAATTAAATATTCTACAGTATTTTTTCAGTGTTACAACTGTATTTTATTTAAACAGTGAATTACCTTTAAATGTTTTGTTCATTTTTCTGTAGAATGTGAAGTTTACAGTGAAATACTGACAGCTGTGGTTGCCTAAAGCATACTGTCCAACAATATGTGGGATTTATTTATTAAAGTGTTGCCACTGTAATCAACATGTCCAGAATTGATATCTATCAACTCCATTTAAGACTTGAAAATGCATCAAGCACTTAAACACCTCAAACAAAAAAGAATAAGGCAAGTTACAGTTTTGAGGTTTAGAGCATTTATTGACAGGCAGTAATGTAGGACAAATTGTAACTTATTAAATATATTTTAGAAACTAAGGAAAAAATAATCACTCATTGTGAACTGTTGTGGGAACAGCTTTTGTTCAACAAAGAATCAGCTTTTTTTCAGTATCTGCTACTAGCAGTCATCCTCATCCTCAAAACAGCCCAAGGCCTCTTCAGAATAACACAAACAAGAGTGAGTGACAGACAAACCTTCACACGAGAGAGCACATGTATGAAATATACCTTGAAATAGCACACCTTGTATAAGCAGTAAAATATAGAAAAGATTAGTATATTATAAAATTTGTATCACAGCAAACATTTAAAACCTTCTACCAAATCAAAGGAGAATATCAGGCAGCAGCTTAGGCTTCACGAGACCCTTGAATCAGATTTTCTAGCTGCAAAAACACAAGATGAGTTACACTTGACACAAATTCTGAGTGGACAAATGTTATATTACCTTCATTACTTCTGATCAATGGGATCAGGATCAACCGTTGTGATGCTGGAGACTGTAACGCATCACCATGACAACAAACTGCTTCATCAGGACAACACAGTCACATGTTCATCAAACTGTCAGAGACGTAAAATCAGTGAACATTAACAATCCACGTTAAGCTAAGCCTTACTACCTGACAGTTCCTGAGCTCACAGCCAACAGATTGGATTTTTCCTTTAATTAACACTTCCTTATTTAATCTCATCCAACTCTCTTCATTACCAAACTGTGTACCACAGGTTATGGTCACTCTAGAACCAAAAGACACGCCATGTGGATGTGTCCCAGGATGTTTTGGAGCACCTCAAGGGTAACTCAGAGTTTCTGGACAATGTCATCACTGGATGTGACCTGGGTCTACCAGTATGAGCCTGAAGGCCGACGACTGCAACAGGAAATCTGAGAGTCACACTCTGCTCCTTGAAAAGTGTACAACTGGTTCAGAGTGGAGTCAACAGCAGGTTGAAGTGGCAGCAGTTCAGTATCTCTGAGGGGTTTCCAGTGTTTCCAGTTTTACTGGTGTGTGTTCTCTCCAGTCTCAGTAGAAGTCATAGTTCTGGATCTGACAGTGAATCTTGTCGTTCGTCTCTCAGTGTGTCTTGTCAGTGAGGTAGAATAATAACCTGTTTCCTGGTTTGTACAGTGGAATCTGATCAGAGATCAGAGTTCAAACACAGCAGGCAATAAGCCAGAAGCATCCATGGTTCCTTTCCTGTAGAGCCAGAGACTGTGTTTGTGTGTTTGCACCTTCTATTAGATCCTGAACGATCCTGGCTCAGATTTGGGAATCACTTATAATTCTAACTCATTAATGAAGATATTTTTGTTGTTGTTGTTGTTGCTCTCTCTCTTTGAACACACTCACATGGATTCTGCTGCTGTCTGATGCTGCTGGTATTTAATAAAGTTCGAGGAAAGACTCCAAAAAACAGCGGGGAGCAACAACCTGGAATTCAGCTCCTGTTACGTCTTGTGGGGGGAAAAAACGGGTAACATTCAGTCTAGGTGAGTGTCATTAATGTAGTTGGTATGTGTGTGTTTTTACTGCATTTACTACTTTTGTGCATTTCAGTTTGTAACCGAATAGATACTGCTGTCTAACACCCATTTGGCTTTGTGATGTCCGAGTCCACAGCCCAGTGGGACTCCCGACTGAGCAGTTTTCCACTGATTAGATGTCAGTTTAATAATCTCAGCTAAAATCAGGTTAAATTCTCTTCAAATTAAATATTTAGTACATGTGTTCCTTCATTGTAATTGCTACAGATTTTAATATACAAAGTAAAAACATCATGTATCTCTACAACAGAGCTGGAAACAACCAAGAATGTATTATACTGGAAGTGAAAATGAAAAGTGGGCACATAGACCAGAAATCACATCTGTAACAAGTTCCACATCTGCAGCACAGTTGATGAGATTGTCGATGCTGCTTGTGGGATGTCAGTTCATTCATTACACTACATTTACAGTTCACACATAAAAGTTCTTAAAATAAATGTATCTAGAGCTGCCAAATGTATTCAGTGTTTCTTGATTTTTAGTTTGGATTGACAAGTTACTTGAAAGTTTTAAAGCTCTATGTTGTCCCTCATCATGACTGATTTTTTTGTGTTTATGTTACTTTGTGTGTCTCTGTAGTTGACAATTCTAACACTTTGTCAGTAACTGAAAGAAGCAAAACGGAGCATTGATTAACAATCAGCAAAACTCTTCATATAATTCTTTTTCCACATACACATAACTTGATTTAAAAGGCCCCAAGACCTATTCTGCAAAATTACTATTTGAAAGAGGTTTTTAACTGAACCAAGAAGGTTTTTTTTGCTACAGTTCTTCAAAGCACCATATATGGTTCCTGAAGGAATCATTTTTTGATGGTTCTTGGGGGCACCTTTGGATGTTCTTTAAAGAATTACTTGCTAAAGTTTCTTTTTGGAACTAAAAAGGTTCCTCTAATGCATCACTATTAAGAGGCATTTTTTGTTTCAGATTGCCTGTTTATTTTCCACAGTTTTGCCTGTTGTTCATAATTCCATGTAGTATATAAACTAGCCTCTGTGGTTGTTTAATTTTCATCCAATTTTATGGAATATGCACATGGAACAAAAACAGAACCAACCTAGTTCACACACACACACATTATATGATAAAGTAGAAGAATTAATATGAAATGTAGTTACTCAAAGTGCAAATGTGTGTACACCTGGTGTTCGTGCATTTTCACTTTACAAAGCTTTATTGCTAGAATAAATACAAGATCACACAAAATATCTTCCAACATTTACAACAGTTGGCAAAATTAGAAAAGGCACGGAAAAATAAAATATCTCCTACAAACATAAGAAAAAAATCATCACGTAAGCACCATTTGTCAAATAAGTTTACATCACAAACCAAAATGAAGGATGTGAGTGGGAAAATTTAGTTGTGTCTCCTTTATCTCTCCTCTCATGCTTCTTCTCAGTTTCCATGGTAGCATCAAGAGTTACGGAGGCATTCAAAGAAGACTAAATAAGTTTGTAAATATAAGAAAACTGTCTCATAATTTAAGAGATAATGTATAATACACTGATGGTGCAGGAGTTGGAGTACTTCAGAATTTGACTCAGAGTCCTCAGGGGCTCATTGCTGAAGTACAGTCTAAAGGTGCTTTAAATGTAAAAGATCTGCCTTTAACTCAGACAAACAACAAATTCTTACATGTTTTTTCAAGCTTGGTTCCCTGAGAGTTTTTCCTCATGGAAGTTTCAGGACAACAACCTCTCATTGTTGTGAATTCTCATGTGGGCAACCAAATTACCACCTCGACTGAAACTTTTCCCACATGTTTTGCAAGAATACCGCTTCTCACCTGTATGAGTTCTCATGTGGACAGTCAAATTCCCACTCTGAGTAAAACTTTTCCCACATGTAATGCATGAATAAGGCTTTTCCCCTGTGTGGATTGCCACGTGCCTTTTAAATGCTGATGAGACAGTAAATCTTTTCCCACAGGTGTTACAAAGGAAAGGCTTCTCATCTGTGTGGCTTCTCATGTGGACAGTCAAGCCATCGTTACTTCTGAAACCTTTCCCACATATTTCACATGAGAATGGCTTTTCACCTGTGTGGATTCTTTCGTGATATTTCAGCAAAAAAGTCTCATAAAAGCCTTTACCACATATTTCACAAGCATACGGCATCTCACCTCTATGAGTTTTCATGTGGACTGTGAGGGCAGCACTATAACTGAAAATTTTCCCACAGGTGTTGCAAACATATGGCTTTTCAGCTGCATCAGTGTTGCAGTGACTCTCTGATGTCAGAGAGTTTTCTACATTGTTGCTGCGAGTCACCATAAAGTTATCAGCCTCCTGCTTCAGCACAAGCAGCTCTGCCTCCTGACTCAGGCAAAGTTCCTGTTCTTCCTCCTTAATCTGTGGAGGCTCTGTGTCCTCCCGATGCAGATTGGTGCAGAGCTCCTCCTGTTCCTCTTTTATCTGTGGAAGATCTAGGCCCCTATGACGCAGACTGGTGCAGAGTTTCTCCTGCCCGTCTTTATTCCGCAGAGGTCCTGGTTCCTCTTGGTCCAGGCAGAAGTTCTTCTTAAGGTCACAGAGCTGCTGATCAGCAAAAACCTTGCTCTCCCTACAGACATAATGTTGTGGGAGGTCTGGAGGAACAAAGGGACACGAGAAAAATGTTACTAATGTGATGAAAGAAAAACAAACGTCTGAGAAAATCTATTCTATTTTAAGCCATTAACAGGGCTCCAAATAATTGGACTTTTAAATGCACATAATATTTCATAATGCTACAGTCTCATCAGTCCTGGAAAAAAAAAAATCCAAACTCTGAAGACCACATTTTCACATCTTGCTTGACTAATCAGTGAAATTGATCCAAATCAGAATCAGAAAGAAATTTATGGCCAAGTATTTCATCACATACAAGAAATTTGATTTGGTGTTTTGGTGCAGTAGAACAGTAACACACAGACTGAAAATGTGGTCAGGCTTATTTTTTTAAAAAGTGTAATAAGAAAAATAAGAAGCACTGTTATAAGTCAAATTAGCAAGCTAGCAAGCAAGTGTAATCAAGGATGTACAACTCATGAAAAGTAAAAGAAATATTTCCAGTGTGGAGGAATGTGGAAAGTAGTCACTTAAAACGAGTCCCATAGAGCGTTGCACAGTATGTAAACAAGAACCTGAAATATGCCAAAATATGTTACTGTGGCTTGTAGTTGAAAACATTACTTTTATATCATCCAACTCTTAACGTGCATTCAGGTGATGGGCGACTCCAGCATAACCTCCATTTACACCCTGTGCACGTGAACTGAGCTGAACTTATTGAAACGATTCATACATTTAAATCACAAGAACATCACAAAATCTTTCCCCAAAATTCCATTAAAAATAAACTGCCAGCGTCTGTTTGTGTTACTGATGAGACAGTCTGACTACACTGGCTGGCCTAAGACCTTCACAGCTGTACAAACCTAAAGTGTGTAACTTTATCTGTGGTTTCCAGATGACATCCAGCAGTCTGCGCTGACGATCGATCTCCTCCTCGTACTGGACGATGGTTTTCTCAAACTCTGAGAATATTTCTTCAGCAGCAGCAGTTAGTCTCTCGTTTATAAAATGTCTCAAAGCTGAAGACATCCTCACTTCGACTGCTGACATATTTATCCGCGACAACACAACCGTATTTCACAACTTCCATACATCAGGAAACCAAAGGACGTCTGCGTTAAAACTTCACTTCTTCCGGGTGTGTTCTTCTTCGTGGTCTTCAAAAGAGCAGACTAGACGCAGAGGAGGCGTGTTGCTTCCCTCTACAGGTCATTTATAGAACTACACTAAAATAGTGGACAAGAAATACAAAAGTAGAATAAAGATGAAAACTAGCATATTAATAAAGACTGTGCCAGAGGTATTTATTAGGTTTGCTGATTAATAATTACAATGTATTTGTTTGGTTGTGTGGATATTTTCAATGTTTCATATCATCATCAAGTGTAATATTTCTGTGTAACACATCTATTTATGTTCAGTTCACTTTCTGTTATGTTTGTTATTTACTTCACATTTCGTTTTTTTCAAGAGATTATTCCTTGGCATACACTCAGACACTTTACACACGTCGACACTTTGCGTTTTGTACTTTAAAAAAAAAAGTTTGTATTTAATTACTAACCTCTCTGTAATTGTGTATATTTTACTAGACTTTGTTTATTGTGTTGTTCTCTGGCAAAAAAATTTCCTCCCAGACCTATAAAGCTGATCTTATCTTTATTTGACAAGGATATTTTTTTCCTTCATTAGTAACTTTTCTAGTTTCATTTTGTTTGGTTATTCTGATCAGTTTATTGCTGGTTTAATTTAATTTGTAACAAGACAGACGGAGATTCTTTGTATTTTGCGTGTTTTGTTTTTCTGTTTGCATTTGACAAATAAACCGGAGAACCCAGGTGCAGGCGCAGATAATGGCAGACAGGTGGTAAATAGAAAACAGGTTTTTATTTAAACAAAACAGGAACTAAATCAGTACAGAAAAAAGAAAACCAACAAGGGGGGAAACTAAACCAAATCTATACTAAAATAAGCTACACTACAAGATCTACAAAACCCACAACTAAACCACAAAACCAAACAGAGAAAAACTGAACCAGGCAATAAAACAGAGTACAGAGGGAAGCTAAGCTAAAGGGGCAGGGAAGCATGAGGAGTCCAAGAACTGACAAGACAAGACAGGAGAAGAGGCAGGGACTGGAGCAGGGATCATACCAGTGGTGGGTTAGACCACTCTGCTTCTAACCCCATAAGTTTACATCCTTGTTGGTTCCCCTACAGATGTCACATTATCACATTCTTCTTCTTGAAAGTCTTGAAAGTTTTCCTATTTATGGAAACTTATGGCCCACCCTGTATATAATGACAATAAAGATTCTCGACTTGACTTGATTTGATTTATTATGTACATTTGTCTTCTGTTGATTTATTTAAATTTATTTTTATATTGTCACTTTGCTGGCGCTGAAAATACATTAATGTTTTTTTCTACTGCAGGGAGAGAGACAGATGTAAGATGTTGAAGGCGGAACTGAAGTTACATGTCCTCTGTCGGACGTTTACAGTGTGACACCCGGTTAAAGTGAGGCCAGCAGCGTTCACTGATGTGTGGAAGTTGTTGAAGACGGCTGGGTTGTCGCATCGTAGGTGAACATTTCAGGTGCTGGAGCAACGATGTCTTCGGTTCTGTATCTGAGGGAGTTGATCAGCGAGAGACTGACTGCTGCCGCGGAGGAAATTTTCACGGAGTTTGAAAAGATAGTCGTTCAGTACGAAGAGGAGATCGACCGCCAGCGCAGACTGCTGGACGTCAGCTGGAAGCCCGACATCAAGATACGCACAGTAGGTACGTAAAGACGGGTTTAGCGAAGCGAAAATGAAACGGACTCGTGTTGGAGCCTGGTGACGGTTTGGAGACGGTTAGCAGGAAGCTAACAGAGAGCACACAGTTTACAGGCGGCAGGCTAGCATGCTAACGGGGCTAGCTGTCAGAGCTAACGGTGGTTTGTAACGACAGAAAACTGACGAACTAACGGGACAACGGGACCGTGTGTTTGTGGTGTTTTAAAGTTTTCCTGTAATACATTCAGCCCTGCTAACATTAGCTTAGCCACTGTCACCAGTAGAGCCAGAAACATCTCACCAAATCAGTTTTGTTTGAGTGAAATTATGGTGAAAAACTTGGTGCCTTAACAAATCCACATCTGTATGTTTAAAATGCTGTGGACAAAATTAGAACCCAAGCTGGTAAACAAGTTCAGCTCTCATTATGTGCACAGTGATACATGTAAAATACATGCAAATAAAAGGAACTGACGAAAATGCACACGTAGTTAGATAATATGAAGGTAATGTCTCCAACCACAAGCCACAGTTAAGATATTTAATGTCATTTGTTTTTTCTGTGTGCTTATCTATCTATCTATCTATCTATACAGAGTCAGCCAAAATAATGTATATATAAATAGATAAATATTTGCCAAATTTATTCAGACATCACAATGTTAGTACAAGTTACCTTTGGCCTCTACAATTACAAGAGGTGCTCAGAGTGGTGGTCATTGGCTTCCAGACATTTATGTGTACTGCAAACTACTGCTTGGGTAACGTTGGCCAAAGTGTCCAATGGGATTGCTGCACATGCATTTTCAATTTCTTGTCTAAGGGCCACCAATGGAGTCGCTTTCCTGCGATACACAACATCCTTTAGGGTCCCCCATAGACAAGTTTTTCTTTTCCTGATGTGTGTATACGTTATTTTGGCTGACTCTGTACATATCTTTAACATTTTGGTCAGTAATATCAGTCGTGCTCTTGTGTGATCTTCAGGGTTTGGACTTTCACCAACAACTCAGGGCTCATTGGGACAGCAACTTTATTCCAACAGATTTGACTGCATACATTTATTGCTGTAATGTTTAACACTTGGTCCTTACTGATCCTGTGGTCATTATGAAATAATATTTGCATAAATATACTCAATCATTTGAAATACGTGCATCATTTCTGCAACTGTGTGATGCTCTAAGTATTTAGTAATAGAAAATAATAATAAAGGTCTTTTTGCATCCAACAGTCTGCTCTTGGGCTGAATTTAGATGAAATGGCGGTTGTTTAAAATCCACACCTCTCGTAAGTGATTTTCCTTGCAGTAGAATGATTTGTTTCAAATATTTTGGAGATCCTTTTGAATTCCCTGTAAGCATCCACAATCCTTTTTCTGAAGATCTGAGACAGTTCCTCAGATCGTGAAAAGGTGACACTACGACATCCAGGGGAACAGCAGAGCCTGGATGTCAGAGGTGTAAATAAGAGGTTCCAGCTGAGGTTGCCCCGACTGTAACCTCAGCTACCTGAATGTTTTGTACACTGAGCTTCACCAACAAGAGTATCACAACTCGAAGAGTCGCTCACACCTGTGCACCCAAATAATCCGCACAGTTTAATTTTCACTTCCATGTGTGAGCAACTTGCTCCTCTATTTGTCTAAACAAGAATATATATCTTCAGTAGGTTTGATCATCACGTTGGTAACCTTTGTCTTGTGTCCATTTGTCCCTCCAGATCTCCCACATCAGCATGTCTCCACTGAAGAAAGGGTTCTCCCTGACCAACAACGCTGTAACCAGGAGAGGAACTCCGATCTGGACCAGGAGGACCTCGAGCCTCCACTGATTAAAGAGGAACAGGAAGATCTCTGCACCAGTCAGGAGGGAGAACCGATTATACTGAAGGAGGAGAGTGATGTCTTTATGGTGACTCCTACTTACGTGGACAGTGACCACAGTGAACCAGAACCAAACAGTGTCCAGCTCCTCTCTCACTACTCTCCTTTAGCTGAGAGCCCAGATCAGGAAGGAAGCAAGCTTGCAGACTCAGGATCAAGTGGAAATGCAGAGCTGAAGCTGAAGTCTGTACAATGTGATGTTTGTGGAAAATGCTTTAAGTATAAATACCAAATGGAGAGACATCACAATATTCACACAGGTGAGAAGCCGTATGCTTGCAACTATTGTGGGAAAAGATTCTATCAGATTCATTTCATGAAATATCATGAAAGAATACACACAGGTGAAGGGTCCTATTCTTGCAAAACATGTGGGAAAAGTTTCAGTTTTAGCTCTCAGCTGAAACTCCACATGCGAATCCACACAGGTGAGAAGCCGTATTGTTGTTCAACATGTGGGAAGAGTTTCAGCTTTAGCTCTCAGCTGAAAGCCCACATGAGAATCCACACAGGCGAGAGGCCGTACTCTTGTGAAAGATGTGGGAAAAGGTTCAGATTTAGTGATAAATTGTTGGTCCACATGAGAATCCACACGGGTGAGAGGCCTTTTCCCTGCGACACCTGTGGGGAAAGATTTATAGACTCATCAGCACTAAGAAATCACCTAAGAACGCACAAAGGTGATAAGTTGTCGTCCCAAAAGGTCAGTGGGAGTCAAGCTTGAAAATAACCTGTAAGAATCTGTTCAGGTTCACAGTAGAACTTTCGGATTTAAAGCGCCTTTAAACTGTGCTTCAACAATGATCCTGTGAGTTTATTGCATGTCCATCTGTGTCGAACTGCACGATCGATTTGAGGGCTGTCAAACTGTTCAGTGGATTTGTGGTGAATCTTCCCAAAGAGCATTACAGTTTTACTTTTAACAATATTCCATTGTTGGGGGAAAAAAAAGCATTTTGAAAAATGTCATGTTAAAAGTCTTTACTTAAGTGAACAGATGTAAAGTTTTACAAGAAAAAAGTATGAAGCTGTCATGGGTTCAGTGAGTTAAGCTGTGGGCAGCAACGTAAGCTCTGTTTTTTATGCCTGTATTTGTTTACATTGTGCAAAATGAAGGTCATTGAATTGGTTCTTGCAGTTTTGCTGTTTATCGTTGGATGTACCAAAAATTCTCACTAACTTTGATACTGAAGAAATGTTAGAAACCTCAAGATTTTCAGGCTACTTTTGAACTGTTCCAACTGCTGCACCATTAGTGTATTGTTCATTATCTCTCTAATTCTGAGGTGGTTTTCTTATAATTACTAGTTTTGTACACTGTCTGTCCAAAAAAAACCAGTCACCACCTGGATTTAACTGAGCAAATAAGTAAGAGCCTCCATTGGATAATTACTGCAGTGATGAATATGTTTCAGCTGCAACAACTTATTTAACTCTAGCTGATGCAATGAGTAGCTTCTCATTTCTTAAACAATCATGTTGGAAGACACATCCTGTGGTTGTAGAAAGGATGTTAATCTGCTTCAGAAGGGTCAAATTATTGGTCTGGATCAAACAAAACAACTAAGGAGACTGCTGAAACTACTAAAATCGGGTTAAGAATCATCCAACGCATCATTAAAACCTGAAGGATAGTGGAGAACCATCATCTTTGAGGAACAAATTTGGTCGGAACAAACTCTTAGACGATCGTAGGAAATCAACAGTAGAATTCGCGGCTATGTTTAATAGTGAAAATAAAAGCATTTCCACAGGCACAATGTGAAGGGAACTCAAGCGATTGTGACTAAACAGCTGTAGCTCTAAGAAAACCACTGAGCAGTGAGGCTAATCAGGAAGAAATAGGCTTCAGTTTGCTAGGTAGCATAAAGATTGGGCTCTGGAGCAATGGAAGAAGGTCATGTGGTCTGATGAGTCCAGATTTACCCTGTTCCAAAGTGATGGGGGCATCAGGGTAAGAAGAGAGGCAGATGAAGTGATGCCCTCATCATGGCCAGTTTCTACCAGCCTGTGGGGGTTAGAGTTATGATCTGGGGTTGGTCAGGTTCAGCAACATTATGTTCCCAAAGAATGAGGTCAGCTGACTACCTGAAGATACTGAATGATCGGGTCTTTCCATCAGTAGAGTTTTTCTTCCCTGATGGCATGAACATGTTCCAGGATGACGATGCCAGGATTCATGGGGTCACACTGTGAATGAGCATGAGACATCACATATAGATTGGCCGCTACAGAGTCCAGACCTCAGCCCCATTAAGAGTCTTTGGGATGTGCTGGAGAAGACTTTGTCCGACTCTCCCATCATTAATACAAGATCTTGGCAGAAAATGTATGCAACTCTGGACAGAAATAAATGTTGTGACATTGCAGAAGCTTATCGAAACGATGCTACAGCGACCATGTGTCGTTCTCAGAGCTAAAGGTGATCCAATGAAATATTAGAGTGTGCGACTTTTTTTTGGATGGGCAGTGTATCTCGTACTTAAGAGGTCTTTACTGTAATTATGAGGAAGACTCATATTTACAAAGTAAAGTCTCCAAACTTTGTTTTTCTTCTGTGAATGCAATGTGTCTTGTGAATGTAAACTTGATTTGAAAACTTAAAGGGTGTCATTTATTAACATATTTGCTATGTACCAATAATCAGTTGCTTCTGTAGTCACCCATTTTAGTAGCTCAAATATTTTTTATCTTATGTTAAAGGTGCTACATAAATAAAGTTTCTTTACTCAAAGAAATTTGCCAGCAAGAATATGTCTATTAATGTTTCAACAAAACGTAAGGAGCTGACAAAGAAAGGCTAGCTGAGGACACTTTCAGTTAGATATCTGTACTGAATCTCTGCAAAATGATAGAGTCCGAGGGCTAAAGGGTTTTAGCTGATGCATCAGAATAAAAAAAAAAGACAGTAGAGAATTTTTCAAAAAGGTTTGTGTTGCAAGTCAATAGACAGTGTCACTAGAGAAATAAGCAAATCCAGCAAATCCAAGGAAGAAAGAATTAGAAATATTTACAGTGTGCATGAATGTGCAAATAATTCAACTGAGAATGTTCATTTGCACATGTGTAAAAAAAAAAAAGAGATGCACTACCGTTCAAAAGTTTCATGTTTTCCATGAAAACTCCCACTTTTATCCATGTGCTAACATAATTACACAAAGGTTTTCTAATCATCAATGAGCCTTTCAACACCATTAGCTAACACAATGTAGCATTAGAACACAGGAGTGATGGTTGCTGGAAATGTTCCTCTGTACCTCTATGGAGATATTCCATTAAAAATCAGCTGTTTCCAGCTACAATAGTCATTTACCACAATAACAATGTCTACACTGGATTTATCATTCATTTAATGTTATCTTCATTAAAAAAAACTGCCTTTCTTTCAAAATATATTTCTTAGTGACTCCAAACTTTTGAATGGTAGTGTATTATAATAATAATAATAATAATAATAATAGTGTCTATTAAAAGCATTAATGTAATGCATTGAGTTTATTGTGGGAGGAGAGAGGCAGCGTTAGCAGTCCTGTTGATGAGTCTGGCTACTGTTTAGAATATATGTATAAAATAACACCATAATCCAACACTTATAGAAAATTTGCCTCAATAATGAATGCAGAATTATTATCCCCACTATAAACCGTATCTTAGGGTCTAAACAAAGTGTTTTCTAAAAGAAAACGACAGAAAGATGTACATGGTGGAACGAACTGTCCTAATCTGTTGGAAGTTCACAGTGTGAGCTTTAGTGATGAGTGGACTGAGCGGCAAGACGGTTGTGTTGTCGTATCTCAGGTCAGTATTTCAGTAGTTGTGCTCAGTTCAGAATCTGAGAAAGATTATCAACGAGCATCTAACTGCTGCTGCTGAAGAAATATTCACAGAGTTTGAAAAACCATCGTGCAGTACGAGGAGGAGATCGATTGTGAGCACAGACTGCCGGATAACATCTGGAAACCACCAGAGAACGTTACAGACAACGGGTATGTACAACTGTGATAGAAAACAATTTCATGTCTGAGAGTCATTGTGACACTAACAGGGAAAAAAATCTGCAAAATGTGACGTCTGTGGAAAAGCCTTTAAGGAAGATTGTCAAATGAAGAAACATCACAGAATCCACACAGGTGAGAATCATTACCTGTGCAGCACCTGTGGCGAAAAATTTACAGATGTATCAACACTGAACATCACATAAATGAAAAGCTATATTCATGTGAAACGTAGGAAAAGTTTCAGTTTTAGCTCTCAGCTGAAACCTCACATAAGAACCCACACAGGGAGAAGCCTTGCCTTTGTAACACCTGTGGGAAAAGATTTACTGACTTAGCATTAAAAAAGCATGTGGCAGTCCACACAGGTGACAAGCTGTATTTTTACAAAACGTGGGAAAAGATTTGCTGTCATCATCCCTTTAAAGCATACAGCAGTCCATACTGGTGAGAAGCTGTATTCATGTGAACATGTGGAAAAGGTTTCAGTAGAAACAATGCTTCTGCTGTCCACATGAGAACTCGCATGAATGGAATATCAAGTCCTGAAACATCTGTGGGCAAAAGTGCAACAACTTTCTCTCCTTTTTTGTGAATAAGCGATAGACATCAACATGACAAGAGTTTTTCTTAAAAATCAAATGTAACAACAGCTCACCTCCATACTGAACAATTAGAATTGCAGTGGTTTGGAAAGTAACTGAGTACATTTACTCAAGTACTCTTAGTACAACATGACTGTCCTCAGAAAGATTCCATGTAATGGAAACACATTTGAAATCTATTTTATGTGAAACGTACTTCTACTGTATCGCATTATACAGGCAAACACTGGACTCTGTAGTTGAACCACATTTAGTTTAAGGTTTTAATTTATAATGTTCATAGCAAAATTTGATGTCTAGTTAGACTGTAAGTATGCAAAGTTAAAAATATAATAAATTAATTTTAACCCACCAGTAGCTGGAATTTGAAATTAGCTTTTTATTCTCTGCTGGTGTTCTACTGAACTCACTGATAAACTGGAGGTTGTAGACCAGACTGTGGACCAGAAATGAACTACTGATGCTGTGATTTCAGGGGAAATGTGACTTTATTCATATAATTGTGACTTAATAATCAAAATATTAGATTTTTCAAAAAGATTAATTCTTTTATGTCTGCATTCTCTGTAGTCATGGTAATTCTTTGTGCTCCGGTTGAAGGAAACTGAATTTCTTTTCGGTTCTTGAAGACATTTCATATCACACTGAAGTTTTATTTGACTTGTGGGGAGTTCTAGGTATTTATCCTCACCCTCTGCTCACATGGCTCTGGGAGGCTCTCTACAATCACCTATCAGCCACATAAAATGAAGTCCTGACATTATTCCCCAGGCAGTTTGACAACTGTTCACACATTGAGTCGTGTGAGTCTCTGATTGCTAACAAGCTTTGATTTCTGTGACTCGGGAGTAAAAATAAATACTACAGTTGAAGACACTTGTAGTTTCACTAATCCTTTAATTACAGTTTTTCTCAGTCGCTTTGGTTCATTTCTCAGATGAGAATTGAAATTCTCAAAACTACTTGTTCAATCTTCACATCATTGTGTCACTTGTACACATCAAAAAAGCAGTTTCTCATTTCTTTCAGCAAGTTGCAAATGCTTTGGTTCATCCATGTAATGATTCTGTACAATTCTCTGCTGTTTCCTACATTATCAGCTGCTTCTGTCATGATGATCTAAATGTATTCTAATGGGTCTCTGTTGAATATTCTCACCCTCCACAACATTTAGGCATCAGTTCATCACATCAGTTTTTACATGGAAAATGGTTGAACAAGTTGTCAGAATATGTCAAGGATGTTTCTATATATTTTAATTAGATTTTTTTTCTAAATCTGTCCTGAGTTGGTAAATTTCTCCCAGGTGAATCTTGATTTTCTCTAATGAAGGGTTTTCTGAAATCACTCAAAGACACAAGAGAAGATATTCATGATGTGGATGAGAATTTGTGTCCAACAGACAGTAACAGGAACATCAGGAGGTGTAGGAAGACTGAACTGGAATTCCTGCAGCTGCATGGACAGTTTTCCCTCAGGAGATTGTTCTATGTTCACATTTCTACTTTGTTTTTTCTTTGTGCGATGCAGCTGTTTTCTTTTCTGTATCTCAATGACGTGGTCTGTCAACAAACTACAATACAACAGTAAAAGCATAAATGTGAATCTTGTCCAGTCTCCTGCAATCAATTTCCCACATACACTAAGGTGGAACTTACAATTTACAATAACTGTCATCAAAACTTTATCCCTAGTTTACATCAGAACATCCTCCAGATACTGTTAGAATGACACCATGACTCAGCAATCTGACTGTCTGATCCACACAACGACACAATGACTCGTCATTCTGATCCACTGACATTGACACAGATATTTACTTTGGAGAGATGAACTAAGGATTTTCAGCAAGAGACTGGCTTTTGCAGGGAATCCACGGTGTTTTGCTAATTGTATGAATTGTTTTGAGAAATGTATTTACTGTTTTGCAAATGTGGAGGATGATTCAAGGAATGTACCAAAGCGACTGAGAAAAACCGTAATCTGTTTGAATAAGCAGGATTGAAAAAAAAAGTTCTTTGTGTCAAACTTATTTTTTTCAGTACCAGAAAGTTTATTTCTAAAGCACCTTTTAAAACACGACAATGTTCATCTTTTACAATTAATGCCATTTCGAAAACTGAAACAATCAGAGGTTGATGCAAATCGCAGCGTCCGTACAAATATGAAATCATGTTCTGGACAAATGAGAAAAGACTCCAGAAGCTTGCACTACGAAGCAAGTACAACCTAGCCAGAATATCTTTTTGTTAACTGGATATACTAAACCTTATTACTACAGCAAAGTAAAGCTGTTTATCGACTTGGACAGTCAAACTGGGGTCTCTGAGCTTAGCTTGGAGTGCGTTCAAACACCGATCAGCCACATTCTGACCACTGACAGGTGAAGTGAATGACACTGACTATCTTTTTCTAATGTTCCACTGGGAAACCTTGATTCCTGACAATCATGTGGATGTTTGACACCTATCACCCACCTAAACATTGGAGGTCAAGCAACCCCCCCAAAGCCCTAACCCTTATGGCAACAGCAGTCCTTGATGCCAGTTGCCCTCAGCAGGACAATGAACAACTGCTCAGGAGTGGACCAGGAAGCTGTTCCCCTGGGTTCCACACTCCCCAGATCCAAATCTTATTGAGCATCTGTGGGATGTGCCAGGATAAGCCTGATCTAGGTAGAACCCACCCTGCAACCCACAGAATTCACTGCCACAGGACATCCCTAGAGGTCCTGGTTCCATGGCCCACTGGGTCAGAGGAGTTTTAGCAGCATAAAGACGACCAACACAATATTAGGCAGGAGGTCATAATGTTACGCCTGATCGGTGTAAGAAACGTTGCATTTTTGGCTAAAAAAAAAATTCACACAGACAGGCCAAGAGATGTTTCATTCTCACAAGAACAAACTTATACCAACATGAGGACCTCAGAAATACACAGGAAAAGCCATATAACATACAAAAAACCCCTGCAGACCAAATGCACAATCAATATGCTTATAAATAGCACTGTCTCCATGTTGTGTAGAAGCTGCTTAGAAGTAGATTTCTTATTCCAATGATCGTATAATAAAATTACAGTTGCAGTCCCTTCATGCTACTCATGAAAAAAGTCTAATTCATTAAAAAATACATAATCAAGTAATAAAAATAAAACTATTTTCATGGTGATGTGGAGGATAAAATCAGTAATCTGTATGCCAATCTTCATTCAGTCTCATTCTTGTGGACAGTGGAATACAGAATAAAATATGGCCTTGAAATTGCTACTCTAAAACCTCTTTGGTGTTCAGCATAAGCACCACGGTGACGTACCCACTGTGTTGCAAAGCCAGAGTTTGCCCTGAACTCCAAATCCTGCTTTGTTGTTCAGGCCTCAGTTGACAGAGAGCACTAGAAGGTTTCTCAGTTTCAACAACAGAGTTCAGGTGTGTTCTTTTGAACAAAGTTGAGGTGCGCACACAAACCAAAATGATAGAGGAGAGTTCAAGTGAAAATGCAACGTGTTTTAATAAAAGTCACCATGTACCCAAGCTGACATTTCAGCATTGTGATTTGTCATCTGTGTGAGTTCTCATGTGATTTTTTAGTGTTATTGCATATTGAAATCTTTCCCCACAGGTCTCACAGGGGAAAGGCTTTTCACCTGTGTGAGTTCTCATGTGAGCTGTCAAATGACATTTGTGTCTAAAGGTTTTCTCACATGTTTTACAAGAATAAGGCTTCTCACCTGTGTGGATTAAGGTATGCCTTTTAAATGCTGATGAGTCAGAAAATCTTTTCCCACACATGTTACAAAGGTATGGCTTCTCACCTGTGTGGATTCTCATGTGTGTTTTCAGTGCTGACATGGAACTGAACCTTTTTCTGCAGGCTTTGCAAACGTAAGGCTTCTCCCCTGTGTGGGTTCTTATGTGGGCCAACAAAATCGCATTACTTGAGACGAATTTACCACATATTTTGCAACAATACGGCGCCTCACCTGTGTGGATTGCTGTATGTTTTTTAAATGCTGTCGAGTCAGTAAAGCCTTTTCCACAATAGTTACACGCATACGGTTTTTCAGCCGTGTGGATTAATTTATGCTTTTTAAATGCAGATGAGGCAGAAAATCTTTTTCCACAAATGTTACAAAGGTACGGTTTCTCACCTGTGTGGGTTCTGTGGTGTTTCTTCATTTCTGACCTATACTTAAAGGCTTTTCCACAAACTTCACATTTTACAGACTTTTTCTCTGTGTCAGTATCACAGTGACTTTGTGATATGGGACAGTTGTCTACACTACATCACAATCCTACCTGCAGATAAGGGGAGATGTACTGTTATCCTTAACACAGCTGACTATCACTCAAAGGTCAGCAGCCTCCTATGTGACTCAGCAACTTATGAGACCCTAAAACGAGACCCCACCAACACCTACAAACTCAAAGTGGTTAACTGCCTGCAAAAACTGGAGAAAGGTCAGATCATCGACCGGGCCCTGTACTACAAACTCTATCCAGGCGATGCTATCCCTTGCATATACGGGCTGCCAAAAATTCACAAAGAGGGCGCCCCTCTGAGACCAATTGTAAGCAGCATCAACTCTGTGACATACAACATTGCTAAGTATCTTGCCACCATCCTTTCCCCATTGGTGGGGGACACCCCCCACCACATAAGGAACTCGATGGACTTTACAAACAAGGTCAGAAAAATCAGCTTAGACCCTGAGGAAACTATGGTTTCATATGACGTGACTTCGCTTTTTACTTGCATTCCCACTGGAGATGCAATACAGACAGTAAAGAGAAAACTGTTGCTTGACAACTCTCTGTCTGAGAGGACCAACCTCTCCCCCGAACAGGTGTGTGACCTCCTTAACCTTTGCCTCAGCACCACTTATTTCCAGTACAACAATGGTTTCTACAGGCAAAAACACGGCTGTGCCATGGGATCCCCTGTATCCCCCATTGTAGCTAACCTGTACATGGAAGAAATGGAGATTGTGGCACTGAGAACATTCAGTGGCCACTCCCCGAGGCACTGGTTCAGATATGTGGATGACACATGGGTCACCATCAGGAAGGGTGAGGTCGAACCTTTCACAGAACACCTCAACTCGGTGGATAAAAACATCAAGTTCACAAGAGAGGATGTCCAAGACAACTGTCTGGCGTTTCTAGATTGCGTGGTACGCATTGAAACCAATGGGGAACTCAACATTGAGGTCTACAGAAAACCCACTCACACAGACCAGTACCTCCTGTTTGATTCACACCACCCACTAGAACACAAGTTGGGGGTGATCCGTACCTTAAAGCACAGAGCACAGAACATCCCATCAGAAGCGGATGGAAAAAGAAGGGAACACAAACATATTCACTCTGCTCTTCAAACTTGTGGCTATCCAAACTGGGCTTTTATCAAAACAGCAAAAAAGCGCAGGGAGGATAAGAAAGACGAGGACCACAAAAAGAGAAACAACATTGTCATCCCCTATGTGGCAGGAATTTCAGAGAAACTCAGGAGGATCTTTAACACCCACCAGATCCCAGTACACTTCAAGCCCAGCAACACTCTGAGGCAAAAGCTGGTCCATCCCAAGGACAAAATTCCAAGGGAGAAACAGAGCAATGTGGTGTACGCAGTGCAGTGCAATGAGGAATGCTCTGACCTGTACATTGGAGAGACTAAGCAGCCATTACACAAGCGCATGGCACAACACAGGAGGGCCACGACCACAGGCCAGGACTCAGCAGTCCACCTCCACCTCAAGGAGAAGGGGCACTCCTTTGATGACCACAAGGTGCGCATTCTAGCCAGAGAGGACAGATGGTTTGAGAGAGGGGTAAAAGAAGCCATTCATGTCAAACTAGAACGGCCATCTTTGAACAGAGGAGGGGGCCTCAGACACCACTTGTCTCCCACTTACAACGCCGTTCTTAGAGCCCTCCCAAGGAGGTGCAGCCATCTGTCCCACTTGCAGTCAGGTGACCCCCAACCACCCTCCTAGAGGGCTGGGAGGGGTAACGACCGCCCATCAAAGGCTAACGACTCACATTAACACCTAACGAGTCTGTTGGTTTCGGGTCTTTGTCCACTTGTTTTTGCCACCACCCTCCTGGTGGATAAATATCTGGTACTCCCCACCAGGCTTTCAGAACTGAAGAAGCCTCTTGGATGAGAGGTGAAACGTTTTCGACTCACACGAGGTTAGTCCAGTTGCCATAACTTATGCTTGCTTGAGACTTATCATGACCTGGATGACTGAGAACATCCACAGATTTGTTGTCTACACTGTTACTGTGACTGCTGTTAGTGTCATGTCTATTCTTTGGCTTCAGCTCTACAACTCTAATTGATGCTGCGTTTACACATTTGCTTCCTGCCTGATCTGGGTTCTCACCTACAGAGGAGTTATGAGAGAGAACTTGGTAACTGCATGGTTCTGGTTCACTGTGGTCACTTTCCTCATAAGTAGGAATCACCATACAGATATCAGTCTCCAGCTTTACTACAAGCTGCTCTCCCTCGTGACTGGTGCAGAGTTCCTCCTGTTCCTCTTTAACTTGTAAAGGCTCTGGTTCCACCTGGTCAAGACTGGTGCAGAGTTCTGTCTGTTCTTCTTTAAATAGTGGAGGCTCTTGGTCTTCTTGGTCCCGACTGAAGTTCCAGCTTTGGTTACAATGATGCTGCTCAGTGAGAACCTCCTCCTCCTTACAGACGTGTTGCTGTGGGATGTCTGGATGGACAGTGAGACACATGAAAAAGATGACTAATGTGACAACTGAAAAACATTTTGGTCTGAGCAAATATTTTCTTGTTTAAACCATTAAACCAGATTTCAGTTTACATCTCCAAGATTATAACAACTAAAAAAAAAAAGAAAAACACAATAAAAATTGATTTTCATCATATGTAACCTTGGATCTACCCACTAATTTCTGGCTGTGCATCAGATTCTTTCCCTTGACTACAATAATACCTGCAGCAACACACGGCAGCAGAAAAAATTAATTCAATGTCTACGACATAGAGTCGCAGAAACAATCATTGGCACCCTGAATGTGTCATCTGTTTTATGAAGATTCATGGAGAAAAATAAAAAGTGCATTTTGAGTAAACTTTTAAAGGGGTCAGTCATGTCTTTTGGTTGATGCAACCCAAAGGACCATCTTTGGAAGAGTACTATAGATAAATCTATTCCACACTTGCCCTGATACAGAAAAATAATTAGTGCAAAATCACCAGATAAATGAAGCTTTAATTGGCAAAATTTAAGCATGTGTCACTTTATTTATTTACTCTATAATACACTTCAAACAACCCTTTTTAAAAAAAAAAAAAAAAAAACTAGCAGGTTTAATTAAACCACCTGGCAAGAATTTTTGCTCTAACCAACTTTGAGCATCAGTGTCATAGTTTCATGCATATATACTGTTCAGTTTAATGTCTATGACATAGAATCATAGAAACAATCGTTGGTACTCTGGATGTGTTTCTGTTTTTGATAACCCAAAAGAGAAAACTTTATAAAGTGCATTTCGGGTGAACTTCAAAGTTCGTATCAGCATGTGTGACAGGTGGTTGGTCAGAACAATTATAGACAATGAAAGGATCATTTTATCTACATTTGATACCACGATCAGCTTATACTCATCATTTCTTCCTTTAATATAGTCACAAACACAGCTTTTGGCTGTGAAAGACAGAAACAACATCAGCGTTCATGTTTTATATCATCATGGACAAATCAAACTAATCTGAAGCATTAAGTGCTTGTTTAGGAGTCTTTCAAATTGTACACTGATAGCATTCGGTTGTTGTTCTGTCAGTTTGTACACATGTGATACACCTGAGAGAGAGTTTACCAAAAGTGCACTCTTGAAGTTGACTCCATAATTGATCAGAAAACAGAAAACACATCCAGGCCACGAATGTGTGTTTCCATGACATGAAACCACATATCTATATAGATATTAAAGCTCAGATTTGATTATAGAAAGAAAATGGTGCTGAACAAAAAACTGACTTTGTGTTTCGTGTAACATTGATTTGGCTGCAGTTTTTAACAGAACTCAAATGTGTTGTTTAGCCCTGAAAACTTCACACGTTTATCTGCTGATGAAGTCCTGAGGCTCAGAAACGCTGGAAAAAGTCCATAAACTCTAACGTAGTTCAAGGGTCTGTAACTCTGAAAACATTCATAATATGAAGGCAAAGCTTTGCATGGCTTCAATAAATATACTAAAGTCTTCATACACAAAAAACAAAACAAAAAAACCCCAGTTTATTCTGAGGAGGTCGACCAGGTTGATAATGAGGTGCTGCAGAATGATCTGAGGACTGACTTTCATTTCTGTCTGTGGCACCATAAATAATGCAACTCTGAGCTCTGATTACTGTCCTGCATGAGTCTTATTCATTATTTAGTTCATCCAGACCATCACGGTTTTACATACCTGGTATTTGTAAGGTGATCTGTGGTTTCCAGATGTTATCCAGCAGTCTGCGCTGACGATCGATCTCCTCCTCGTACTGGACGATAGTTTTCTCAAACTCTGTGAATATTTCTTCAGCAGCAGCAGTTAGTCGCTCGTTTATAAAATGTCTCAAAGCTGAAGACATTTTTACTTCAATTACTGACACAATCTCCTGCGACACCAACAACACAACTGTCTCCTAGCTGCATCTACCCGGAAGTAAAGCCGTGACGTTGCTGTCATTGTTTACTTCGAGGCGTCGCCTGGTGGACAAAAACCAGAACTACAGCAAATTTACACTTTCATCCTCTGCCTCATCGATTTACGTGTTTTTACTCCACTAACTTATCAGTTGCTAATACCCACTTATTAATTAATTAATCGTTTTTAGAATCAGCTTTATTATCCAAGTATGAGAATAATTTAACTCCAAGGTTTTCTCTTCTCAAAGTATTTACACTAAATAAAAGAGATGCATTTAAACAAGAGCAACGAGTTATTGGAGGAGATTTGAATAACTTGAACCAAAGTTTGGTGCAAAAATAAATACAGATTTATTGACACTTATATACATGAGATAGGCACAAAGAGAGCAGGTTGTTGGGATAAAAATATTAACAGTGTTCTTCTGAAAAAGTTGTTCTTGTTGTTAAGATAAATAAGCTACAATTTTTATTAATCCCGAAGGAAATTTCTTGTGGCTGATATTGTTCAGAAAAAACTAAATGACATAAGGAAAGGTGTTCCTGAAAAGTAGGAAAGAAAAAGATGTAATACATTAGTGAAGTAAAAACAGTGGATAAAATAAGGCCAGAATAAAAGAGTATAAAGTACATACTGGGAACAATGCTGAGGTAATATCACACATGAAAAGGACAATGAAATATTGCACATTACATTGACAGTGTTGTACATGGAAGATTCGAGATTTTTTATTTGTCATTTGTGCACAAACAGACAGTCTAGGCACATAAAAAAAAAACAATTATTTAAAAAAAAAAATAGAATAAACTCCAATCAAAACAGGAAGTGCCAACATTTCCAAATCAAAACTCTCTATAAGTGCAATAAAAGACCAAATACAGAAATATGATAAATGAATCTGAATGCTACACGGACTTAGTAATGTACTAAAGAGAAATATTGCACATTACACTGAAATGTTACCTCTGAGAAAGGAAAATATGAGATACGGCACATAAAATGAAATGCTAAACATCCTCTGGACATTAAAATTGCACAAACTAATGACGGTAATATTACAAATGATAAAGATATTATTGTTAAGATGTAAATGTACAATATTTTAGCCGTCATCACTAACAGACTGCAGCATGTAAACACATTATTCACTTTCTTTCACTTTTATCATAAATACATTTATTCTTGTTCATGTATTTGTGTATTCTTGCTTTATGCAGAAATGATAGAAATTTTCTAATAAGGTACAAATTGTGTTTTTTAAGAGAGAATAATGTACGCACGGGACAGAAGTGAAGTTCACTATAGTGTGTATATTGTGCTCTGCCGGACCTTCACAGTGTGACACCAGGCGGAAGTAGACAGTGAAAAGGTTCCGGCAGCGTTAGGGCTAAGGTTAGCTTAGCTGATGTGGGGACGTTCTTGAGGACGGTTTTGTTGTTGGTGTCGTAGGTGAATATTTCAGTACTTAAACTAAAAATGTCTTCAACATTTAGACATTTTATAAACGAGCGACTAACTGCTGCTGCTGAAGAAATATTCTCAGAGTTTGAGAAAACCATCGTCCAGTACGAGGAGGAGATCGATCGTCAGCGCAGACTGCTGGATAACATCTGGAAACCACAGATAACACAACACACAGCAGGTTTGTAGAACTGTGATGGTCTGAATGAACTAAATAGTGGATAAACACTCATGTAGGACAATAATCAGAGCTCTGAGTTGCACTGAAACATTTAGCATCAAACAGCTGCTTTAATCTGGGTCACAGTGATTAATCCTCCTGTTGTCCTCATTTACAGCCACCAAAAAATATTGTTTTCTTGTCTGACAAAAATCCAAAAATTCAGCCAAAAAAATCCCCAAATTTCAGAAAATTTGCAAAATCTTCAGGAAGAAAATTCCAACAATTCCTTAAAAGTTTTATTTAAAAAAAATTTGGCAAGAAAATTCTTGTAAATATTTTCAAATAATGAGTAAAAATCTTCCCAAAAAATCCTAAAATTATCTAAAGTGATTCCATATATATCAGTAAACCTTCTGATATTTTCTTTAAGTACATTCACATAAAAATCAAAATCCAGTGAAATTCGCTGGATTTTGGTTGATTTTTTTGTGAATGTTCTGAAGAAACATTTTTAACATTTTTTTTAACCGAAAAATGTTCAAAGATTTCCCCAAAATGTTGAAAATGTGGACATCAGAAGTTTCACTGTGAAAATATATTTTTTCCCCACATTTTCAAACTTTAAAATGGATCAGTTTTTACCCACAGGACGACACGAGGATTAAGTGAAAAAACAATCTCTCTTGCAGCTGATTTTACGTCTCTGCATTATTTCTACTGGTCTGTACCTGAAATATCACCAGTTTAGCTGCTGAAATATCTGTAAAGGACCAAAACAATTGTTAATTAATTGAATTGTTATTATTGCATCAAAATAAGATATTTCAAAGATTCTAGGTCATGGGATGATTGCAAAAGAGACTCATTGTTTAACACAATAAAACCATTCATAAATCATATTATCATACACATACAGTCAAAGTTCTAGATATAAACAAGAATGTTAGACGTAACAAATCATACATACAGTGTTGATGGTAAATGTCATGCACTATAAACTGCAAAAATGTCTTTGGTCACAGTAATGTAATAACGAGACAAAGCCAAAGATGACTTCATCTCGTGTAGCAGAAGTATTTTGGTTTGCTAATGTGTTATTACATTGTTTTACATAGTTATTTGAATGGAAGATAATTCTATTTTTGTCTTGACTCCTTGCTAATTTGTGAGCTTTTGCCTGCTTGTTGGTGTTGAACCTTTATCAGTTTGACCTGTTGGTGTTCTGTGTTATACATGCTTTTTAATCTGTGAGTCTGTTTTTAGGTTAAAAACAGTATTTCTCAGTTTTCCATCCTCTTACTGTTCTGTCATCAGGTTAAATTATGAAACTATTAGCACTGACTTTAAGTGTCACGCTGCTGCTTTAATGCTTTGTACACTGAGCTTTGCCAACAAATGTCGGAACCCAAGAGCGACACACTGGTGCACTCAAATAATTTACTGAGTTTCACAATTAAATTATACTTGCATTAGTGAGTGACACGTTTGCACAGTAGGACCCTGTTGATGGTTCAAACTAGAAATTTTCTGTTCAGAGGTGTGTTTTCCTACTATCTTAATAATTATGTTTTTCTTGTGCATCTTTGTCCATCCAGATCTCCCACAGCAACATGTGTATAAGGAGGAGGAAGTTCTCGCTTCCCAGCAGCTCTGTAATCTGGAGAAGAACTCCAGTCTGGACCTGGACGACCAAGAGCATCTGCAGATGAAAGAGGAACAGGAGGAACTCTGCACTGGTCTGGACCTGGAGGACCCACAGCCTTCACAAATTAAAGAGGAGCAGGAGGAACTCCGTACCAGTCAGGAGGGAGAGCAGCTCGTACTGAAACGAGAGATTGATGAGAGTCGTCAACACAGTGACCTGCCCTCCTCTCATTACTGTCCTGTAGATGAAGCTCCAGGTCAGGATGGAAGGAAGCTCATAGACTCAGGATCAACCAGAAATGCAGAGCCAAACCCAGATAAGAGATCTCACAGAAACAACAGTCACAGCAACACGGTAGACGACTCTCCTGTATCTGAGAGTCGGTGTAAAACTGATACACAATGTGACGTCTGTGGAAAAATTTTTAAAGACAAGTACCAAATGAAAAGGCATCAGAGAATTCACACAGGTGTGAAACCATACGCTTGCAACTTTTGTGGGAAAAGATTCTGTCAGATATCATCAGTTAAATATCACATAAGAATCCACACAGGTGAGAAGCCACATTCTTGCGACACATGTGGCAAAAGTTTCAGAACTAGTGATGGTTTGACCGTCCACAGGAGGACTCACACGGGTGAGAGACCATATTCCTGTAAAACATGTGGCAAACGTTTCACTCAGAATGGTAGTTTGTCTGCTCATATGAGTATTCACACAGGCCAGAAGAAGTATTCTTGTAGGGTATGTGGAAAAAATTTTACTAAAAGTGGTAATTTAAATATGCACATGAGAACTCACACAGGCGAGAGGTCATGGTCCTGAAACCTCTTGAAAATACTTGTAAGAATAGCTGTAGGTTACAAGTAGATCTTTCAGAGTTGACTCACCCTCAGACTGTGCTTCAGCAATGATCCTGGGAATGAAATCAGGTTTCCATCTGTGGCAGCCTCCAGAATCCGTGTCAGGTTGTCAGACTGTCCAGTGCTGAGTTACACTGTAGGTGGCGTAGTACAACAGATTTTTTCTGAAGTTTGTTCTTGTCCTTCACCAACTGTCACTGAACTACTGTGATCCTGAAGAAATATTAAAAACCTTAAGAATAGTTCTGAATAGTTCCAACCAAAACTACCTGACAGCAGATTCCTTCCCTTCTCATAATCTGTAAATTGACTAAAAATGACACATAAAAATGTCTGCTGAACCATGTGATTGTGTTTATTTGTTGGTTATTGTTTCATGTACTGAACAATATTGAGTAAAATTCAGGTGCTTTTTCAAAGAAGTTCTGTGTTTTCAGTGAAATTATGTTTGCTGCCAAAACTTGTACAGTGAATGAACTGTGAATCTGTTTCTAGGTGGTTGAATGAAGTCTTCTAGTTGGATAGAAGGCAGTTTAAAGTGTATTTTGTAGCCAAAACATTGCACCACTTATTTTTTTCAGTACCAGAGCAAGTGAGAAATATTCCTGTCAGTAGTACTTTTCCAACGATTGTCATTAGAGTCATTTCATATTAAGTCAACCAAATGATTTGACCGTTTAAACTTTCACTGGTGAATTATCAGAACACAGAAACACATCCAGGGTATTAATGATTGTTTCTGTCTCTGTGTCATAAACATTAAACTGCTACAGGTTTGCAGTTGAACCTATGATATGTTCCGTAATATTGATGCTCAAAGTTCGTAATAGAAGAAATTGTGCTGAACACAAAGGAGATTTTAGTTTTACATTCTGACCCTTGGATTGGATGTAAAACTGATCTGGTTGCAGTTTTTAATGGATCTCAGATGTGTTTTTGAGAACTTCATGTATTGATCTGCTGTACTGATGAAGTTAAGAGGCTCAGTAATGCTGGAATAATTCATGTAAGTCTGTAAATATTCATCATATGAAGGTTTATTAAATATTCTAAAGTTATTGTACATTAACAATCAGCTGAGGGTAACAGTGTTAGGAATTAGAATTTCATTATTACCAGTTATTCATTTGCAGAGGTTTCCGATGCAAGATCTCAGAATTAAGTATTATTAGACAATGCTAAAGTTCGCTTCTGACTTAAGGAAAAAATTAAGGGGAAATGGACAAACAGTGCTGAGTGACTGTTTTTCTGTTTATCACATTTTAATGATATAAAACTGAGTCAGACTTACCAGGTAAACCCTTTTTCAAATTTGTGAAGCATTTCTTTGTAAAGACGCAAAGAAATAAAGATCTCACTACTTATTTTTGCATCTAAACCTCATTAGACCAGATACTCTACATAAAGATGGGTAAAATTTCCTAGAGAGACTCAACACATTCATCTTCTATTTTCAGATTAAATAAATGGGCACCAAAACTGTTATTATCTATGTATCATTGAAAAAAAACTGAGTTAAGGCACCGTTAAAAGCAGTATATCCAGTATCGTGTAAGTTTGAGTATTCCTCCAAAGTACCTACTTAGCACTTTATTTTACAATCTGATTTAACTTGAAAAAACTTCAAATGTCCACATGTAGGTTTTCATTTCTATACCTCTTAAAAAATTTGTGCAGAAAAAAATGTTCTTGAAATAATGAAATCTGAACCTTTGATGCTTGTGAAACACTGGATGATGAAGGATTTTCATACATGCTGGTCGATGCAGCGGCTGCTTCTATTTACATCTATTAGCTTGAGTTGTCAAAGATCAGAGTTGACTGCATGTTAATCTGTCGTCTAATGATGCTGCTGGCATTTAATTGAAGATGAGTCGTTCCAGCCTTGACATTGCAACGTGTGCATGTGCAGTAATGGCGTCGTATTGAGCCCAATGTGAACCATTTTAAATCAAACGTGTTGCAACTTTTATTTTTTGTTGCTTGATACCAAATAATTCTCATTTTCTGTGACTGGTCTGGTAGAGAAGTGTGTCTGATAGAACACCATTTACTGCAATTCAAGTTTAAAAAAATACTTTATTTACAAAACAGTTTGTTGACACACATGCAGGTTCCACAACTGAGGAAAACAAAACAAACACTGAAAAGGAACATTTGGTTGCAAAGAGAAAAGCAGCATCAGCCATACAGAAACGAGGAGCAACTGCAGGTTCTGTCAGCATCACGCTGTCGGTTTAGTCCAACACTGTGCAGCTCTAATACATGTGCATGTTAATGAGATGGTTTAATTGCATGTATCAGGCTGCTCCTGCTGGTGGAAAGTGGTTTTATATTGAAAGAACAGCAGCAGTTATCACGGCAGAATCTACAAATGGTGCTTTCTGATCTCAGCTTTGCTGCATTACCCAGAAGACAAAGAGACGAGCTGCGATCCGAGTTGGACGTTCCAAATGATGTCCAGGTGAGCTCAGGGTTTAAACCAGCAGTTAGCTGCTGTTACATTCCTGTTTCATCTACAAAACTGACTCAGAACCACCACAGACATAAATCTAGTTTCAACAAAATGAGCAGAACCGCAACTGATTTACAAACATATGACCTTAATGTGTCATTTTCACCTAAAAAATTACATTGGTGCTCAAACTTCATTTCATAAATCAGGTAACAGCAGTGATCCTGTTACCTCAAGTGTAGCAGACATTGATAACAACATAAAACTTCACATCTCTCCAAGTGTAAAATGCATTAAACTCCTGTGATCACTGGTGGAGCACAGACTAAGAGCCCTTTAAATCTGAAAGATCTACTTTCAACCTGGACATTAATGCTTCTTAAGCTTGGATCCCACTGCTGTTTCAGGACTACAGCTTCTCAACTGTGTGAGTTTTCATGTGGAGCAACAAAGATTTACTATGTCTAAAACTTTTTGCACAGATTTTGCAAGAATAAGGCTTCTCCCCCGTGTGAGTTCTAGTATGAATCACCAAATTACTGCTCTGACTGAACCTTTTTCCACATGTTGTGCAAGAATAAGGCCTCTCACCTGTGTGGGTTCTCATGTGGATCAGCAGAGAGTTACTGTGTCTGAACCTTTTTCGACACGTTTTGCAAGAGTAAGGCTTCTCACCTGTGTGGATTCTCATGTGGGCAATCAAATTACAACTTTGTCGAAAACACCTCCCACATATTTGGCAGATAAATGACCTTTCACCTGCCTGAGTCCTGAGAGGTTTCTGCATTTGGTTATTTTCCTTGAAGGCGTTTCCACAAACATCATCTGTTACCGGCTTTGTCCATGTGTCAGTATTACAGTGGCTCTCTGAGGGGGTGGTGTGGTCTACGTTGCTACTGTGACTTCTGTTTCTGCGATGTCTCTTGTTCCATCGTGAGCCTCCTTCCTGATATGGGCTCTGAGCTGTAGGACAGCTGTGAAAGAGCAGTGAACCCGTTGATTCTGGTTCCCTGTGGTCACCTTTTTCCTTAGTAGGAATCACCATAAAGCCATCAGTCTCCAGGTTCAGTACAAGCTGCTCTCCCTCCTGACTGGTGCAGAGTTCCTCCTGTTCCTCTTTAATCTGTGGAGGCTCGAGGTTCTCCTGTTCCAGGCCGGAGTTCCTCTCCTGGTTACTGAGCTGCTGGTTGGTGAAACCTTCTATCTCCTTACAGACATGCTGTGGGAGTTCTGAACAGAAGGAACAGAAGATTGCAACGTCTCACAAGCAGTTGTTACACTAAATATTACCCCGTTTAGTAGTGAACTCTTGGCTGCACTTGAGTATAGTTCTTTAATTACACACATTAAAATGATTCTGTAAACACACTTCATACTGACATTATAAGTCCTGAGCAGTAACACACTTTAGTCACTAGAGTCTATTGAAAAGAAAACAAGGATGATTTTGTCAATAATAATGCTAGTAACCATAATTCATTAAACACAGCTCATCTGCAGGTTACAAAAACATGAGAACAGCCCTGGGCAATATCTATTAGGTGTCAAATGATTCAAATTTGCTCAACCTGTCAATAACTGCTTTAGTTCTAAGTTGACAATTTGAGTATTTCCTCTTATGAACAATAAAAAAACAACAACTTTAAAACAGACACATTGAAACACAGGCCCAAAAGTGAAAAATCATAAAGTGTATACACCTGTAATCACAAACAGAAAAGTTATAGAACCTGTGATCACCAACACTAAACGGAGTCCACCTGTGATTTTCATGGTTATTAAATGAGCTGTAAACAGTACAACTGTCTCAGTTTTGGACCAGTGGACCGCAGCTATCTCCATGTTTGCCTCATGGCTCCATATGGAGGAGAAAAATTACCAGAGGAACTGAAAAATCTGATCATTAGACTTCACAACTGTGGAATAGTATACAGGAGGATTAGTTGCATCAATGAGGAGGTGCAGGAGGAACCTAGTACCACTGATCAGAGCTGCAGTGGAGGAACAAGAAGGACATTTCTTCAGGGGGAGGTGCATTGCCTTAAAGTTTACATTTTTAAAAGGAGACAAGAGGAGTCTGGGTGGATTTTAAACGCACAAATCCTGACAGAAAAATCTATTCAAAGAGCACCGATAGCAACTCTTTGCTTAGATGGTTCTCTCTTTGTTTTGTTTTGTTTTTAACCAGGTTGGCTATGGTTTCTAGGCTATTGTTAGCAGGGCTGAATGTTATCCAGATCCAACAAACACACGTTCTGCTGTCCCGTTAGCTTTACTTGTGTTTTCCTGAATAAATAGTTTACGCGGCGTTAGCTCTGTTAGCTCAAAGTTTCTAAACTGCATTGATCTTCTAGTTTCGGTCAGTTTCCCTTCAGTCTTATATATCAGTATTTTTGTACACGGTTCTACAAACCTGCTGTGTATTGTGTTATCTGTGGTTTCCAGATGTTATCCAGCAGTCTGCGCTGACGATCGATCTCCTCCTCGTACTGGACGATGGTTTTCTCAAACTCTGTGAATATTTCTTCAGCAGCAGCAGTTAGTCGCTGGTTGATCAACTCTCTCAGATTCTGGACTGAACTCATCTTTACTTCATCTGATCAAATATTGATCTGAGATGAGACAAAACAACTGTCCTCCAGCTCAGTCCACACACCAGGAAAACCAAAGCTCCTGGCGGCTGTTTCTTTCCGCCTGGTGTCACACTGTGAAGTTCCGGCGGAAGTAGAAGAGGAGGAAGAAGAGGAGGATGAAGAGGAGGAGGACAGGTAACTTTATTCCCGCTTCTTGTGTTTAGTCATGTGTAAATACATACAAATAAAACACTACAGTGACAATACGAAATAGATGCATCATTATATTTGTTAAAAGTATATTTAAGTAAACAATAATACTAAAGATAATAATAAAATAAATATATTTAGGTCGCAGCTGACAATGTCTTCAATTTCATTTAGATTTCGCCACATAACTGCTCATATTCACTGAACTATAAATCATTTATATACTGAAATTGCTTCTTCCACTGTTGATGTCGGTGATGCAGCTTCAGTCTTTCTTGTAAATACTGGTGTTCTTGCATTATCACTTTACAAACTGTATTGTTAGAATAACAGCATGAGATCAGGAAAAAACTGCCCACTTTACCCAAATTAATCCATCAGTTTTAATAAGCAAAACTACAATTAAAAAAAAGTCACTGTTTGTAAATAAAAATACAAAATGTAACTTAGTGCTAAAAAAAACAAACAAGAACAGACGGCAGACTGACAAAAAACATCATCATCATCAACATCTGTGTGTGTGTGTGTGTGTGTGTGTGTGTGTGTGCGTGAACTAAAAATAATTTTTCTTGTCACTAATTACATCTAATTTTAGAAATATATTTACAGTGAAATGAATTTTATAATTTAAAGTATTAATAAAAGGAAATATTTGTTTAAAAAAAGACAAATTTGTGAGTGTACTTTAACAGTCAAACAAAAAAATAATAATTTTGTGTTATTGTTTTATTCACAGTCGGAGGTTTCCAGTGCATTAGATTTGTAAATGAATTTTCTAAATTGTTATTATTATTATTATTATTTGGTTTAATTGATGTATTTGTGTATTTCAAAAATACAGGAAAAAAAGAGTAAAACTCCAGAGTTTTTAGTGTGGATTGAGTCAGAATAAAGTACAGTTTGTGTTCATGGTAATGAAGTCTTTCAGTGTGAATCTGTGGTGTGACAACATCAAAGGAATCAGCTCCGTCACAGGACTTTAGAGTGGAGACATTCAGTGTTGGTTTGACTCTGCAGATTAAATGACTAGTAAAAAAAACAACAACAAAATGTGTATATATATATATATATATATATATATATATATATATATGATTACTACGTTTTTAATATATTTTGTTGACTTTTGTCTGCTTCATTGCTTTCTGTCAAAACTTTTCCACTTGTTTCAAATGTCAGGGTGGAATCTGAGCAGCATTAGGACCCAGAGCAGCTGTCAGCAGCAGTAAATATAGCAGGTGTGTGTGTGTGTGTGTGTGTGTGTGTGTGTGTGTGTGTGTGTGTGTGTGTGTGTGTGTGTGTGTGTGTGTGTGTGTGTGTGTGTGTGTGTGTGTGTGTGTGTGTGTGTGTGTGTGTGTGTGTGTGTGTGTGTGTGTGTTGATCACAGCAGTTGGGGGTCACCAGGAGGCCTGAACACAGCGGATCAGTGGGAACCGTTCGTCTGTTAAAACGTTTTCCAGTGAAAAAGCAGCGACGGACTGAATCTGCAGGAGCCTGAAGATCAGCTGAATGTGAGTCTCAGTGTCCTTCATGTTCAGACTGTGTGAGGCGTTCAAAGACCACACTGGAGATCTGTTCTGTCAGGGGGTGCAGGTCTGATTCGCTGTTCCACAGAGAGCATTTATCACCTTTACTGTGTTCATTATGTCCTCTTTTTTTAACAAAATATATTCTAACCTTTCATCTGATATCCAGCAGGAGCAGACATCGAACTGAGTGGAAAAAAAATGTAATCAAAAAATTAAATAATGTTTGCTGGTATTAATTTTCAAATGTCATTTATGTTGTTGTTTGTTTATGAGTTAAATTACTATAGATTTGGGATTACTAGTTGTAACGGTCGACTACTTTCTTTCTTCTTATTCAGACAGTATGATTTTTTTTTATTTTTATATATATTTTGCAATTCAAGGGTAGATCATTAAAAAATTACCTGTGTATCTTTATATCGTCAGCGTTCATTTTACAGAATTACTTTGATGTGTACGTTTCTACTCCTGCTGATTTTTGATGCCTTCTGACTGAATATTAAATGCCAGAGGTTTTTTTTTCCTTCACTGTCTAGAAACACTCAGCAGCAGCAGCAGGACTTCCTTCACTGAAGGGTCTGAATAAATATCCTGCATGACATCTGGAAGCACACAGACATCGTTTCTGTTTAGTTCACTTTTTTAATGCCATATTTTCAACTTGTAGTTCAGTTGTTTTGTTTCTTAAATGAAGTCAGTCTGAAGGTTCATTGCTTTGATTTGAACTTACTGATTTACTAGTCAAAAACTAGTCAACTAGAGATTTGAATGAGTCATCACAACCCTAAATTAAAGCAGGAACAAAGAAGTTTTGCAAGAAACTAAGTGCTCCAACTCACAGTAAAATCCTATTTCGACTTAAATAAAGCCTGACAGATAAATAGAGTTTGAGCTGAACAAAAAAAGTTAACTCAACGGTTGAAGGAAGTACTTTATTTTTGCAGAATTTTTGAAATGACACACGTAGAATAAAGTGCTTCTGATGAAATGTCATCATTTTAGGCACAGATTTGGTTATTTGTTCCGACAAAACCAAAAGTTACACAAGTTTAAAGACCGCTTTTACAGTTTTTGGCTTATAAATTGTGTAACTTTTGCTTTTTTAAAAAGACAACATGCCTTTTGAAGCCACTGGGGGGTTATATGAATACTAACTCCTCTCATGCTTTACTGAAATGCCACACGGTGTTACAGAGGAGCTCGGGGTGGATGGATGGCGTCTGACCAGGGTTCACATTCTGTCTTCTTCTACGTATCATCTCCTGTTAACTTTAACCAACCATTTTTCAGCAGTCATCCTGAGATGCTTCTTTTTCTGACCAGGCAGCAGCTTCTGAATAAGTAAGGAGGCCTGCGAGGGTCAAACCAACCAGGATGCTGCAGCTGTGTAAAGTCACCAGCGCCCTGTTCATCAGTAACGCCCGCTCAGCCTGCAGCGACGAGCTCATCCAGCAGGAGGCGGTGACGCTCTGCATCAACGTGTCCAAGCAGCAGCCGTTTCCCTCCGCCAGCATCACCAAGCTGCAGATCCCGGTCTACGACGACCCCAACGAGGACCTCTACAGACACTTCGACCGCTGCGCCGACGCCATCCAGAAGGAGGCGAACCGCGGAGGACGCAGCGTCGTCTACTGCAAGAACGGACGCAGCCGCTCGGCCACCGTCTGCATCGCCTACCTGATGAAGCACCGCAGACTGACGCTGACGGAGGCCTTACAGGTGACAACGTTTAACCATTTACTGTCTATAGTAGTAATCTTGCTAGTGTAGGAACAGAACACATCAGATAGTAAAAGAGCTTTCAGTGATGGACAATATTTCAAAAACACTAAAAAAAACAAGAGAACCACTCAGAGAGAGCAGTACTCTGCCAAGGCTGCTCAGTCGTATCATTTCTGATGGATGAAATCTTTAATAAAAAATGACCTTGTGCTGAGTACAGGCGTGTGTTCTGCATGTCTACGTTATGTACGGATACCGGATCACGTGACCTAAACATGTAGCTGGCGGCGGGAATTGATGGGACTCAGAAACACCCCCACAATTTAATCAGTTGTTCCTTGTATCATTTCTGATGGATAAGTCCTGATAAGTCCTCAGTGGTGGATTTGTAGTAGGATCACAATCATGTGATAGTCAGCAGGCAGCTGATGTAGTGTTCACTTGTTGTCATGGTTACAGTGACGCCGTGCCGTTACCTTGCAGTGATACAGAAATCTTTAACAAATCCATGGATCCAGACTATTAGGTGCATCACTGACAAAATCTAATCACTTGGTTCTTTTCTGACCATTTCTGACCTTCCCTGAAAATTTCCTCCAAATCCATTGGTCTGTTTTTGAGTAATGTTGCTAACAGACAGACAGACAGACAGACAGACAGACAGACAGACAGAGGGACAAACGTCCTTGGCAGAGTAAAGAAAGAATCTAAAATGGGAAAAAAAACATTAAAAAGCAGCACTGTTAAAAACACATTAAAATTATACAAACCAATTTCAGAGAAAGACCAGACAAGCAAGCTTTTCGAAAGACATGTTTGTTTTTTAAGATTTACAAGATACAGCATCCATAGCTGATAAAAAATACACAACATGATGTGTTTGATGTAACTTGAGCGCCATCCACTGGTGGCCCAATAAATTACAACAAAAATATTAAGATTAGAAAAAATGTATCAGTATCTAAATTTTCTGTAATTTACAGCAGTTTACTAAATTTGTTTTAATATACAGATGTTGTCAGTCTAATTAGAACAGACTAAAACCCTGAATCACATTGTACAGGATTGTTGTTGTTGTTGAACAAAAATGCTCAAACCTCAAACCTAAATGTTTAGCAGAAAATGTCTTTCTTGGGGTAAAAGTAGAAGTTTGCACAAATACCAGGCCACTAAATTACAAAACAATCTTCACAACTCTCTTGTTCATTGTCAAATTTAAGAGAAAGTGTAGAAAACAAAACAAAATAACAATTGAAGGACCTTTTTTGGCCTTACATTAAGCACCATTTGGTTATTCGTCATGTTTCACCACCGTAGTGCTTGAATGTGGTGATAATGGAGGATAACGGCTTCCTGGTAGCGTCACAACTGACTTTGTGTTTTTTGTGACACTGACTAAATAGCTGCGCCAAGACTTTTTACCATTTCTGACGGTTCGGTGTCTGTTAAATCTAACTTTTGATGAAGCTGCCTGACCATTCTGCATACTTTAATATAAGGTGGTCTGGATTTTGGGCTTTGACATGACACCAAAATAGGAAAGAGGAAGTGACCCTTCGTCTGTCTGTATGTGCAGTCTTTGATTTGAACCAGTAACTGAGAGTCCAGCTCTTTGTACGCCCACCATTGACCCCAACCTCCTCCTGCTGACTCTGATCCACTTCAGAAACGTGTCTTTAAAAACCAAAGTTGCCTGAAAAAAATTTAATCCAAACTTTGATTCAGAATTCTGTGTTGAATTCAACTCATTAATCTCATTAATCTGACGGTGATGCAGATGATCCAGGCTCAGATTCACATTTAAATATTAGGGGTTGACCGATTAGCTTCTCCAATTATCTCTGTATTGTTTCAACATATTCCAGAAAAATGACTTTAAAAACGTGCTCCTTTGGCTCTGATGCAGCCAATTTGTGACCTTAGATAATGTCAGCTCTCTCTGATTGGATACACATCACAGTTAACAGCAAATCAGCACTGCAGGATAAACGTCTTTTAAACATGTAAAACATAAAGACGTTTCGACTTCTGTTTGTGTTGTCATTTAAACCTTTAGCAACAACACAGACTCAGAATCAGTGCAGATGCTGTTGTTGGGCGAACAGACCGTCCTGCTGCTTGAAGGTCATAAACGTGTCACGTTGTGTTCAGGCTGCAGCACAGAGGCTCGTTTTCTGAAACTACAGCTTTTATTTTCCAAGGTGCCCTCGAGCCGACAGACGAGCTTCACTCAACACAACAGAACAGTCGAATCTCACCGAACGGTTTAATGATGAAAGCTTCACTCTTCTGAATCAGTTTTGACTTGATGTTCAACTAAATCAGCTGATTTATCTAACCTCGGTTAAAATTAGAATGCCTCATACTATTTGGACACTGAGGACTTTTTTCTCATCACTGCACAAAAGGTTTTATGTTCAGTTTAAGCCCTCTGAGTAAAAAAGTCCTTCATTAAAACTTTTAAACGCAAAACTCTCCAACGGGTATCAAAAGCACCATTTAGAAAGATCCAGCAGATGTTCAACTTTCCGACGGTCCTTGAACTCATCTTGTGTGACGTCCGGTTTTGTCATGAAAATTAACGGCGTCATTTAATCAAAATCAATTTATTCTACGTCTCTTACATTTTTACAGTAAAAAAACATTTGCATAAAATGTGAGATCCTCATTGCAACTGAGAAGCCATGACAGACTCAGCTGTGACCAAGAGTCAAATGACAGAAGAGTTTTCTGGTGAACTGCAGGCAGTGTTTCCACAGAGCAGAGAGGAAAATCAAAGCTACTGGATGAATAAATAAATGCAGCACGGCTCAGAAACAGTGAACAGAGGAGGAAGCTGTTGGAGATACATTCAGCATGGAGAAACATCTTTCTACTGATGATGAACAGAGTAGAGAGGAAAAGTCTGGAGAGGATGGACTAAAAATTCTCCAAAATAACCCAAACTGTCCAATGAGTCAAAATGGTAATTTAAAACCAAATTCCATTCATTTTTTGCGAGTTTTAAGTAATTTTAGAGAGATTTCAAGTTATTTTGGACAATTCTTAAGTATTTTTTGGACATGTTTAAAGTTGCAAAAGTCATTTTAGACTAATTTCGAGTCATTTTGAACAATTGGACCAAGAATAAAGTCAGCATGGCTCAGAAACAGTGAACAGAGGAGCAAGTTGTTGGAGATACATTCTGCATGGTGAAACAGCCTTCTGGAGAGATCTATATCCAGAGTAAAAATTGTAAAAGGAGACTTAGATGCCTTTCAGTTTTAATGAGTGTGAATCACACTTATCAATTAAAAACAGCAGCAGCTCTCAGAAACTTCTAATTTCATATATTTGTAACTTATATGTTGCTAATAATCTGTAACAACTTGTTTCACGTGTAAATAAACTTTAAACAGCAGCAGAATGGACTTAAAACAATAAGTTTACATAATAATGATGCAGGTTTTATTTGTGATGTTTGTTTTAGCAGGTTTATAGAGGAAAACTTCAGCTTCTTCCAGAGTATAATAACATGAAACCTGCTGATTGTGTTTCCAGAAAGTGAAGACGGCTCGTCATGTGATCGATCCGAACCCCGGCTTCATGTCTCAGCTGCAGAGATACGAAGAGGAGCTGAAGAGGAGACGAGAAAGATCCAACAGGTGAAGATCTTCATGTCATCGTTCATCTCCACATCTGTTTAACATCTGGTCATCTCCTCAAGTCCAGGCTCAAATGTCTGATTTAATGTCTAGATTCTGGCTCGTTTGTTGAACAGACGGTGAAAATATTTTAACATTCGTGTCTAAAATGAAACATGAAAAATCCAGAAGGTAAAATGCAGTTTTACAGCAGAACTTCATGTAAATCACAAAAACAAACAAATGAGGTGGATAAAAAACAAGAAAAACTACATACTATAAAGTAGATAAAATTTTAAGTATAAATGTTAGTTCTTCTTTTTTTTAAAATAAAAAGTGAAGAACAGAGAAGACAAAACTGTAATATTAGCTCCAGTATGAACGGAAAAGCTGCACTAGTATGGCTGCAAAAGGCTTTAAAGCAGAGGACAGTAGAACATTTATACACTCAAAAAAAATTAGGTAAAATAAACAGCAACTTTAAAAATATGTGATTTTAGTTGAAAATTCTAGATTAGTGTAGCAGGTTGTGAGCAATAGTTTATTTGAAGGCAAGTTAGTAAAATATCTACAGCTATAAATGCTGAGTTATTGTAAATGACTGTGTTTCATCTATCAGAAGAGAAGCAGATGAGAAATGAAGTCGTTTGCTGCTGATATTTATTCCTATTATTTTATCTCTTGTGCAGATTATTTTCCAGTTGAATCACTTTGACTGTAAAACAGTAAAATGTGGCTGTTGGCCTGCAGCAAACACACATAAAAAATCATGTTTTTGTTGCTTAATGAAGTTAAAATAGTGAAAATTTAAACTGTGATTGTGACGTGAGGCAGCTGAGAATCTTTCTGTTTTTGCTTGATGATACGACATCAGCCGCTAACTAACATATTTATGACATCATCTTGTGGTATTTGCATTCTGACGAGTGTTAAACCTTCATCTATTGGCTTCTCTCCTGCTCTCTGTGCTCACATAGACTGAGTTTTAATACAGCTGAACTGACAGTGAAGCTGCTGTCATTCACACATGTTTCTGTTTCTATTGTCAGACAACAGAACGAGGATGAAACAGAAACTAAAAGTCATTCAGACAGTAACATCAAAGGCATTTCCAAGCTGCTGCTCTGATTAAATGAAGGGTTTGGAAACAGAGTGGTCTGACCCACTTTTTGTAGTTTTTAAGAAAAATGGGCTCAAAGTTTTGTGTTTCCAAGAATGGTCTAACATTGGAAGCGCCTCTGTATTTGTGGGTTAGACCACTTTCACAATAAAATATTACAGAAATGATATAAATCTCAGTTTGGATTATTTGTGGGTTAGACCATTCTTCTTCTAACCCCCTCAAATACTCATTTTATAATGTCATCTGACAAACTTGCCAAACACAGGAGTTAAAAACAACTGTGATGTGAATTCAGAGACATTTTCATGTAAAATGAGCCTTGAAGAGGAAATGATTAGCGACTGAATGTCTTATTTTTTCTCTTTTGTGGAGAGCACAACTGTGTAACCTTGTAGACATGTGCAGCTCATTCAGGTCCATGTCAGCTAACATCTGATCAGCTGAACCAATGAGTCTGAATCTCTTCTACAGAAAGTAGCTGAGGTTTGTCCAGTAACACTGTGTTCAGATCAGCAGCAGGATAAATAGCACGTCTCCACAGGATCCAAAAATTTCTCACGTCCCATTTGTTGTCTGTGTAAAACATTTTGTGTTGCATGCTGGTTGTGTTGCGGCGTGTCGCCCCAGAGCTCATTTGCATAAAGTAAACTTCACTTCTACTTTGTGCAAATTTGTTGCAGGGAGCGGAGGTCTGACGCCTCGTGAAACTTTCATAAAATGTCTAAAGTAGCCATTGTTAAAGCGAGGCCCCCTTTACACAACAACGGTTTTAGGACAAAACGCAAACGTTTTGGTGCGTTGCAGCCTCCTGATTACACAGAAACAGCGTTTTAGACAACCTAAAATGGAAACTGGAATACGGCCTCCAGAGTGGTAGTTTTATCAAACGCAACAGCCGCCATCGCTGTGTGAACGAGCAGCCGGAGTTTTCAGTGGGAACGCTGACGTCATGCTCTGCTTTGTGCATTCACGTTACACTTAGTTCCAGTTGCCATGTGTGAACCAGACAACAACAGGAACAATGACGGACTACCGTGTTGGGCTTGTGCTGCTTCAGCAAAGTGTGCATTTGTTGCGCCATTACTGCAATCAGCGAAGACGCATTCAACATAAACGGCAGATAATCAGCACACTACAAAGTTACCTCAGCGACTACTAGCCTGGCAACCATTCTACAGCGTTTTCAGTCCTTCCAGTGTACCAGTGTCAAGACAGACTTTTTTCACTCTGTTGTCTTATTAACCCAACAAGGCAAAGGAACTACTTTGGTGTTTTCAGGTGAAACGTTGTCGTGTAAACGGGGCCGTAAAACGAGGACAGATTCAGCAGTTGCACAGCTTATTTCTGCACAGTGAATAAAAAGGTGTCGTATCTGCACTAGTGGGCCACTAGGTGGTCACATGACAGGCCTTCACACCTTCAGTCAGGTAGAAACGTCGCACCAACATGGCAGCTCTGTGACAAACTTTCTCTTTTATTGTGAAAACAGTTCAGCGAAAAGTATTTCTGAAAGCATTTGAGGCGGGAAATAAGCTGTTGAATGTCCTTGTTTTAGTTCAACGACAGCTAGTTTAGGCATTTCATGAAAATTTCATGAGGAACCAGACCTCGATTCCCAGGGCCCAATTTGTATAAAGTAGAAATCAAGTCTACTTTATGCAAATGAGCTCCGGAGCGATGCACTGCAACACAACCAGCATGCAACATGATGCTTTTCACACAGACAATGAATGCATAGGAGAAACTGACGGATCCTGTGGACAGACCATAAGACTGAATCTTTGTAGTTCATGGTTTCGGTTTCTTGACATTTGTGTCCAGAAGTTTGCTTCCTGTAATCAGAGTGGAACAATTAACTGACTTCCAACTGCAATTTGAAACAATCCAGTTAACAAATTGCAAAGGATACATGAGTTATTGCTAATACATAATGAGCCTAATGCTGTAATTCCATTTTATTCAAGTGGAGCAGATTGAAAGTTTCATGTCTCTTCCTGCACACTGTGGTTGGACTGATATGAATCCAGTCTGATTATTCATTGTCACATTCTGTTCACTTTGCAGCACATCTAGTCCAGAGTTTATACTGTTGTATATGAACATTGAACTGAAGCTTGAGTTCTAAAATTATATCACAGAGCCAGAAGAAGAATCGTAATTACATATACACTTAAACCTTATATACTGACACCAGCCATGTTTCCTTCCACACAACCCAAAGCAGAATATTTGAGCTGGCAGTTGTTTTCTTTAAACGTTTCTCCCTTTCAGTGATGATTTCCGAACAGCTGAACTTGGTCAGCAGCATTTGAATTGCCCTTCCTGGGATCAATAAAGTTCTCAAAATTGAATCAAATATCACGATACTGGCTTCGTACAATTAACTGAACATGGTTAGCTGTGATTTGGATGTTTAAAATACAGCCCATGTTGATAAAGCAACTTCAACTGATGTAAATCTGACATTAGAATTTCACTGTTTTCAAAGTACTGTTGAGACTAGAAGCTTCTCTGTGCAAAGTGATCACTGTCAGTCATTTTGGGTTCAGTTTTATTTGTACTTTCTCTGAATTCAGGTGGAGATTATTTTAAGTTTTATTTTAATGCAAAGATTTGCTCATTAGCAGGAATTTAGTGCAACATGAAAGTGAAAGCAGAGCTCAATTTATTTAATTGTAATTAAAAAATTGCGATAATATTAATGACAAGAAGCTCTAGAATCTTCTGATGCCTCTTCCATGGAGATGATGTGACTTTTTTCACTTTTTGTCATCTGACTTGACAGATATAGTAATAAAGCTCCTGATTTAGTTTTTATTCATCGTTGCTCCGATCAGTGTGAACATTGGTGGTACCGGGACACTTGTGGCTGTAGATGATCCCAGTTGATTAATTTAGGTTTAATAGAAAGATTCTCAAAGTTTAGCCACAATTATTGTTTAATTTTTATGTAAATTATTTCACTAAGTGACAGTAAAGTTACGTCTGAAGAAGAAAAAAGTTTCACTATGTGTGTTTGCTGCAGGATTTGCATTTTACCTTCTCTTCACTTTAAAAATATGAAATGTAATTCATCCTTAAAACTTAAACCTCCAACTTTTTACAGAAAACATGTTTTATTTGACCAACAAATCAAAACCTAAAATCTTCTGTTTAGAATAAAATGTGGCACAAAAAAAGAGTCCTAACTGACTTTAAATGATTTGAATTATCTGTTTATCCTTTAATTCACTGACTAATGACTCCATATTGATTAATAGTTCTGAAAACAAGCCATAGACTTTTATTTTTGAATGTTGAATTTATGTGTTTCTTCCTACTGTAAACCTTTTCTATTTTTCTGTACCAGTTTATTATCTGGGCTATGTGTGACTGCAGTTCCAGTTTATACCTCGTGGTGGCAGCATTTACATATAATTTGATGTCAGAGTTTATTTCAATGAGACACATGAAGACTCAGGGTGATTATAAAACGTGAATTTCCGATCCTCCAAAAGAAACCAGCAGTAAAATCAAATCTTCTGAGTAGTTCTTCTAAGTCAGATTTAATTCTAAAAAAGTGAAGCACATAAATACAGTTTGATCGTTGGTGTGAACTCACCTGTGCTCAGACTGCAGGTAACCTGAGCAGTCTGTCTGATTCCAGGTCAGTTTCACCCTCAGTGTCAAATAGAAATCAGACGAGGATGATGTGTCACTGGAGGTTTTAACTCTCAGCTTCGTATCAGTGCATATTTCTTCTTTTAACTCCAGAAACATGTAAAGACTCTGGTCACCCATACAGGTGCTTACAGTTGAAGCTGTTGAAGTAATTTACACTAAATCTTTCTTATTTCTATTTACCAAATCACCTGCATTATATCCAGTGGAGCTCCATTCAACTTTACCTGAGCAAAGGCGAAACATATCCTGTGTTTTCCAGAGAATATCCTCTCAATTTTCTCATCATTTCCTTGAAATTTTGCTGCTATTTGGCTGTAAAGTACAAGATGTTTTTGAGATAGTTCTGTACAATTTGGTGTTAAGCAAAAGAAAGTGCTAGCCATTGTCATTAATGAATTATCTGCTCATTATTTTTGAGGTTTTCAGGGAAAAAAATTGCATTTAGGAAGTAGGACTGATCCTGATTAATAGTTAATTGATAATTTAACTGAGTAAAAGTACATTAACCAATAAGATGAAGAACATCCATCCATCCATTATCTATACACCGCTTAATCCTCACTAGGGTCATGGGGGGGCTGGAGTCTATCCCAGCTGACTCAGGTGAAGGCAGGGGACACCCTAGACAGGTCGCCAGTCTGTCGCAGGGCTACATACAGAGACAAACAATCACTCTCACATTCACACCTACGGGCAATTTAGAATGATCAATTAACCTCAGCATATTTTTGGACTGTGGGAGGAAGCCGGAGTACCCGGAGAAAACCCACGCATGCACAGGGAGAACATGCAAACTCCATGCAGAAAGATCCCGGGAAAGCCGGGACGTGAACCAGGGATCTTCTCGCTGCAAGGCGAAAGTGCTAACCACTACACCACTGTGCAGCCCAAGATGAAGAACATCCATGTCAGAAACTATAGTGTAGATCAGCTGTAGTACCTGGGTGTTCCATCAGGTGGAGCTTTTTGCTGTTTAATGAGATGGAAACCGGGAGTTTGTTTGCTCTGTTTAATTCTGTAGCCAAGGTTTAGATCCAAATTTTGTGATTGTGATTTCAGTTGTTTAAACCTGAATTGTTGTGGATGGTGAGGTGTTTTTTTGGTGCTTGTGCAGCCAAGAGCATTGTAGGAGTTTAGCTAGCAATGGGCACCATGACAGAGACTTCTGCAGCGGTTAATGGTTTTCAACCAGATTTCTTGTGAGGTGGGTTCAGTATTTTTTTGTCTGCAGGAAAGGAGGCTGCAGTTACAGGAACACTTTTGTAGAACTCTTTTTTGTCACAACAGCGCCACCTGCTGAATAGGATGATTGTTGTAGAGGTTTGTTCCACCCAAAATACTACGTTTTGTCCAGTATTTACAGTGTTAAAGGTTTTTGTTCCACCCAATGGTCTGTTCTAACTTGGAAATTAAAGGGTTCAAAGTTTGAAACTGTCCTTTATTTGTCCGAGGACTGGAAAAACTGCTTTGCCTTTAGAATTCTACAGCTGTGGTCCTGAAAACACACCATCATTATTTTTTGAACAAATTTTGAAAGAGTTTGAAATAATTTTGGATGTTTTTCAGGTTCAATTTTTTGACAATTTTTGAGTAATTCTAGACTATTTCTATGTCATTCTGGACAAATGTTGGTTCCTTTTGGACAACTTTTATCACATTAGACACATTTTGAGTCATTCTGAACCATTTTTTTGACATTACACACATTTTCAGTTACTCAGGACGACTTTTGAATAAATGTCTGTTGAACTGAACAATGAAAATATGTAGAAATGCTGCTTCCCTCGTCTCTAATAGTTCTGACCAACCACCTACCAATATGCTGATGAGCCTTAAAGTTTACCCAAAATGACTGGCTTTACATAAAACTAATCTAAAATTTTTGAAAATGACCAAAAAACGTGTTCCCAATGACATCAAAGTTGTCCAAAGTCACACCAAAAAATGGACAATTTTTGGACATCAAATATTAGTGACTAAAATGCCCTTAATAGCACATGAACAAATGTAATTTATTTGCTTTAATGATTAATTGATTATTGATCTCTAATGCGGCCGTCTGTGAATTTGCAGCCTCACTGGGGAGCAAAATTGTTGATCTTTGAAATAGTACAGTCAATTTTTTCATCACTTTTATCAACAAAGCAACATGAAGACAGGCTTCATGCACTGATAATGAAGTGATTTACTGCATTGTTACTTTTTTAATGGGAAGCACAACTTCATCACTTACTTGCTAGATTAATATAAATGCAACAAACTGCATTATTTTATTCTCACTGTTACAAAACAAACTCTAACCGAGCAGACTGAATCAGCCAAAAAAATTTTTTAAAAAACAACTGAAAACACCTGTGGGGGTAAAAGACAATAAAAACTGTTTCACAATGTCACCTACAAATTTTCTTTGAAAGATCAGAATTTATCAGGGTTTAACATTTAGAGTTTTTTTTAATTTGGTGTTATTTTTTAAATGCTTGTACAGAAACATATTTTTAATTAAATGTACCTCATGAAATGTCTTAAACTGTGCTTAACTTAAATACTCAGGTTAAAATATAGAGCGAGTAGGAAACACTTTAATGAACATGTGTCTGTTTAATGAGTAGCAGTGCATCAGTGTATTTAAACAGCTTTGGAGATGTTTCAGTAGATTTAAATGTTAGTCGAACACAGTTTACAGAGTGAACTGTGAGGTTTAAAGCTGCTGCTGTTGCTGCTGCTGCTTAATTATTCAACATCTACCATTTAAACTGATTTAAAGTGTGGGACAGTTAATATTCCAGCGGCTGGACGTTAATGCAGCATTTTCAGAGTGTGTGTTTAATCTCAGGTGTGTATTCCTCACTTTGTGGTGCTGCCATATAAGAGCAATACTTTGTGATGTTGTTGAAACCACATCATACCTCAGATTGTGTTTTAATGAGTCTGTGATGATTGTAAGAAAAAATAGATCTGTACGTTTTGGAATATAGTGAGTACTCAGATAAAGCCTTTAGCACATTTTAGGCCTTTAAGACTGAAATACTGTATTTATCTGTTGGTGAAATAAAGCCTCGTATTGATCGATCTGCTGTCTGTCTTCTGTCGATGCTTGGCTGCCTCAGGAAGCATTTTTAATACTTAACTTACTAACTTCCTTTAATACTTTAAAAAGCAGTTCATTTGTCAGTGTTAATTCATTTTTTTTCCTGTTTATTTTGACATCTAAGCTGCAGCCGGTTTCTGGGTGTTTTTTTGCTCCTGTCTCATTTTTTCTTCATTGTTTGCTCATTTTTCACTGCAATCTAAAGTCCTGCACCTCTATGGAAGGAGAAGTTACATTTCTTTGATTATTCATTTTACAGGAATGTTTAAAAAAAAAAAACTAGAATCAGCATGTCCAAAATTTTAAAAACTGACAACCTGCGGGTAGGGCTGGGCGATAAATCGATTTTATCGATTAATTCGACTTTTTACGTAATGTGGATTTGTTTTAATGAAAATCGATTTTCTCATCAACATCCGCCACCAACGCCTTCCCGCTGGGCTCCCGTAGTTCAGAGTGCTCCCCCCTCCCCCCCACACTTGATACACAAACAACATGGCGGCGAGCGGTGCAGATCTAAAGGTACGTATCCACTAGATGCGATTTTCCTGCACGGCAACACACCGCATCTGAAAATCACACGGATGGCAGTCACTAGCGGACCACAACATGGTCACATGACAGCACTGACCAACAGCAGGCCGCTACGTGGTCACATGATCGAGCTTTCAGCTGGACAGTCCTGCAGACAAGTCGGATAAACACAGCGGCTCGGCCGCAAACTTTCCCTTTTATTTCAAAAACACGTCACCGAAAAGTATTTCTGAAAGCATTTGAAGCAAGAAATAATCTGTGCAGCAGCTAAATCTGTCCTCGTTTTAGGTCACCGACGCCTAGTTTAGAAGTTTGAGGACAGTTTCACGATGTGTGGAATATGTCTGTGTAGTTCCTCATTCATCCAGGTCATGGTTATCCAAAGTTGTTTAAATCAATCCAACTTGACTTTAAGAAGGTTCCTTGAAGACGTTTCACCTCTCATCCAAGAGGCTTCTTCAGTTCTGGTGGTTGATGTTGCCTCAGCTTATAACCTCTGTGAGGTGTGGTCAGTGTTATTCACATTCTGACGACCATTGCCAAGGCCCACCTGGCTCCTCAACGATGGTCGTTGGGAGCCAGGGAGTCACAAAGGGGGTCGTTGAAATGCGAGTTTCACCGAGCCCTCGTATGCTAATGGTGGTCGTTAGCATGAGCCACCTCACCTGAGTCACCTTGACTCAGGTGAGGTGACTCATGCTCATGCAGTTGGATTGATTTAAACAACTTTGGATGCGTTGACTCTCCGCACGCCGGATGCAATTTGCATAAAGTATAAGTCCAGTCTACTTTATGCAAATGAGCTGCAGCCCTCTCCAGGTAAACACACCGGATTGCAGCTGGAAACGCACCAACCGGACCAGCATGCCACATGCGGCGCATTTCCAGCTGCGATCCGGTGTGTTTACCTGGAGAGGGCTGCAGCTCATTTGCATGAAGTAGACTGGACTCCATGCAGAGATTAGGTAGGGGGTAAAAAAAAAAATGGATAAATCGTGAATCGGGATTTTTTTGTGAAAAAAGCTGAGATTTTTTTTAGGCCATATCGCCCAGCCCTACCTGCGGGTGTTACCAATACTGAAAAAAAATGTTCTGTAACATACTATCGATATTCTTCTACTTTCATATTCAATAAGTTTGTTTTCTTCTCTTTGTTCTGCATAAACACTGCCTGCAGTTCAATCTAAATATCCCTGGATTTTTTCTTATGTGACTGTGCATTATAGATTTATTTATTTTTTACAGCATCTAGTTAGAGCTAATTTTTCATTTTTTTTAGAAACTTGTTAATTGAAATGTACAATAGTAGAATAAAATGATTTTGACTAAATGTCACAATCTGGTTGCGTTTCCTGACTGAGTGGCTCGTCACTGAAGAGTAGTTCAGGGTCCGTCAGAAAGTTGAAACTCTAGTTATTCCTTCTGTTTCTGGGCATTTTGGCATTAGAGGGTTAATTGGCTGATTGCATTAGTACACTGGTTCTTCTTTTGTAGGTGGGCAGCTCAGATTCCTCAATAATTTGTGCTCTTGAAATTAGGACTCGGTAATCTGATGACCTTATTTCCTCATATGATCTGCTTTTAAAGAGAATCATACAGATGGCATCATTAAAGGTGACATATGTAAGTATTTGAGAAACTTTAGTTTATGTCATTCAACTGCCTATCCAGTAGGACTGAACGATTTGGGGAAAATGTAGATGTTTTTCTGTTAGACATTGCAATTTGATTTGGACCTATTTTCTGAAGTCCTGCCTCGGTTCAATACTGACTGTGTAGTAGATATAACACTGAAGGAGCATTAATCACATGAGACACCATCAAAAGCCTGACTGCCACACAAAATGATGTGAATTTGTAAAATCACTGACACAACAGTTTAAACCTAGGTGGACTGTTTCAAGTTGTAATTTCCATTTGAAATCAATTCATTGTTCAGCCTTATTTTTCAGTGAGTCTGATGACTGCAGCTGTCGGCCAGAAGTCCACTGCAGAGGCAGCTGAATGACATCAAGGAGAAAAGCAGCCGGACCAGTCAGCAGGTGAAACACGATATGGGCCGATGCTATCAATTTTTTTTAAAGAACCATCAGAGTGGTGTAAATCCAAATCACTACTTCCAGTCAGAACCTTGACAGTAAATAATGAATAGCCTTGAGTTCAAATGACACACTTCTATGGATAGAATTGCGATTCAGATCGTGATTCTGCCCCAAAGACCACCAATGGGATCTTTAGGTCAGAACTCCCACCCTTACATGGAATATGTGTCAGTGCTGCTGTTAGAGTGTGTGTTCGGTGTGTTACACTACAAAGACCCTTAATGGCTCAGTTAGACCAAGCATTATTTAGACCTAGTCTGAGTTGGGTATCAGTTGCATTTCAGTTTCCCTGAACTGAACGGACGAGTAAAGACCACTAAAACCAGATAAAAACCTTTGTTGTGAAATCAGTGACAATGAGCTAAAATGGATGAATGAGTTAGACTTCATCCTCTGGGAACCATGACTTAACTTTGCTGAAAGATGTGGAGATCAGTTGTGGTGAAAAAGCAAACAGAAGTCTCTTCACAGTTAACCAGTTTATTTACCAAAGTGTGTTACATCTCTAATGTACTCAGGCCTCTCTGAGGGTCTACCAGACCAGACTGGATCAGTAAATGGGGTTGGAGCAGGTTCAGACACTTGGGGGTTGTTGTGGGTGATGGGCTTTGTCCCACTCTTCACGCACTTTGCTGATCCAATCGTTGTAGTTGGACACCTTGGTGTAGATGCCCAGTTTGTCCTCCTTTCCGCAGCCGTCTCCCCAGGAAACCAGTCCAACTAGGAACCAGGTGTTCTGGTACAGAGTGACCATCGGCCCACCGCTGTCCCCCTCGCAGGCATCCATCCTCTGCCCAAGGATCCCGGCACAGAGGACGTTGTCTGAGATGTTGTGGGGAAACATCTGGCGGGCGCAGATGCTGTGGCTGACTAGTGGCACTTTGATGACGTTTAGCGCTGAGCTGTAGCGACTGCTGTCCAGGTCTTCTTTGCCCCAGCCGGTCACCACAGTGATGGTGCCGTTGAGGTGAAGCACCCGTTCAGCCATCTCACGACTTGGCAGGCAAACAGGGATGATGTATTCTGAGAAGGGGGCGGGGGTCTCCAGACGCAGCAGGGCGATGTCGTTGTCCACAGTCCGACTCTCGTAGTTCGGATGTTTGAAGGTCTTGGTGACCCTCAGTGTCACCTCAGTACCTTCGTCTCTGAGACGCTCATAGTCACCTGAAGACACAGATCAGGGTTTATTGTTTAGCAAGTTGTTCAGTCTCTACTGTTTGCTGCTGTGTCTTTTCACCCTGAAATTACTCGTTGAATTGTACACCACGCTGCTCTGCTTTTGTCTGGGTGTTTTGTCCTCGGGGTTGACTACCTTCTGCCTCTGTGTGGTGCTGGGGTTAAAAAGAACAGGGATGTAGTGCTTGTTGAAAAGTTTTTGAGATACTCCTCCAACACTGCTGTTCTGTTTATGGTTCTTTTCCTCTCTGTCTCTCTTCTCAGCAATACCAAGGCCTTCCTGTTTTAGATGGTGAGATGGCAAGGGAAGCTGGTTCTTTTGAACTGGTACCTTCAACCTGAATTTTTTACTTTGTATGTGCCAAGTTCTTATTCCTGATGTATGACTCTGTTACTGTGATGAGGTCTACAGCTGGTATCTGCTCTGGTGTTTCTGTAAAGTTCAGCCCCTAAGACATGCTTTTCTGGTTCAGAGCAAATTCTTGACCCACTTTTTATGAATGTCCATTGTGTTGCGTTATCCTTTTTCTCCACACCAGTTCATTTGACTAGAGAATTGTGGTTATGTTACAGTCTGGATTATACAATTCCTGTGAATGCAAGAAGTGACCTGTGGAAAAAGGATGACAAGCAAACAGCTGGGCACTTCGTGAGAAAGGGTGAAGAACTTTGACAGAGAGCTCACCCAACCAGAAAAGGATGTCTTACGTAAGGGGCTGAACTTTGTGGTAACACCAGAAGAGATGCTGGTCATAGACAACATGACAGCAACAGAATGAACCATGAGACCCAAAAGTTTGCCAAATAACTCAAACTGAAGGTATTAGTTGCCATGATTCAAGCTGGCATTGTAAAACAGAGACCAGAGCACCAACATCTCACCAGGCAATAAAGGAAGATGCACAGTTTTGATCAATAAGCTCAGGTGATTATCATGCTAAGGTCACTAGTCTTCTCAATGACATGGTTACCTCTGAGACAATGAGGCGAGATACAACCAGCACCTACAAGAAAAAGATGATGAACTGGCTATAACAGCTACAAAAAGACAATGCCAATGACCAGCCACTAAATTAAAGTTTTTACATCGAGGAGGCCAAGCCTTGCATTTATGAACTCAAAGATACACCAAAAAAGACATCATCAGCAACATCAACTCAGTTACTTAGTATATTTCCAAACAATCCCCACCAGTACTAAGACTCCACATCAGATCACACACTCCAGGATTTTGCCAGTAAGGCTAAAAAAACATAAACCTGATCTCACTTGATATCATGTCATGCACTCTTTGCATGCATTCCCACCCCAGAAGCAGTCAAGACTACAGAATCGACTGCTGCAGTAAAGTGCTCAGAACCAACTTCACCCCAGATGCATATTTTCCTGCTCAGTCTTTGCCTGATGACAACCTTCTGCCTATAAAGAAGGTGGTTTCGGCTGTGTTTCTGCAGATATAATCTCCAATGTCCTTCACATGAGCTGTTCCACCTGCTGGTTCAGGTATGTGAATCAATGTAGTGGACAGCAACATCAAGTTTACTCAGAGGGATGCCAGAGGAAACAGTTTGTCCTTCTTGGACTGCACAGAGCACTGTGACAGAAACATAAACATCGACACAAAACTCACCCAGGTCAAGGAGGAGCACTCAAAATGTCTGATTACCCAAACAGGGATTTATCAAAATCCCCAAAACACCCTGAACAGACAAGGGGAACCATGAACAGAGCAACATTCCTTGTTTTGAAGCACTTTCTGACAAACTCCAGAAGATCTTCGACAAACACCACATATTTGTGCCCCAAAAATACACTGAGGCAGAAGTTTGAGGATCAAAGACCCGGATATAAGCAGAATCTTAGCAGTCCACCTACATCTGAAGGAAAGAAGACTGGAGGACAACAATGGACACCATTTGATCTGAGAAAAACTGTTGGAAAGAGGAGTGAAGGAAGCATTCTACATCAAACTGGAACGACCATTACTAAACCAACTTATGTGACACCATTTACCACATACTTACAATGCAGTCCTGAGATAACTCTCCAGACAGATTAACACCCATTCACAGCTCGACTCAGGGAACTGTGATAACTAACATGAGGCCAGGTGGGTCACCATAAACCACACTGGAGCCTAAACGGCTGAGGTTCCCCACCACTTAGAACTTCAGAAGCCTTTCGGATGAAAAGTCTTTAAGAACCTCAAGCAAGTCCAGCTGCCTTAGATTTAGCAGATGTCTTCATTTGAATACAAAACCTCAAGTAGGAAATATAAGTCATTTGGTTTTTTTTGTTAGTTTTTTTTTTTTTTTTTACTGAAATACTTAAATTTAAATGATCTTTTAGTTTAGTCTTGTATCAGATTTAATCTCTAAATTCAAGGATTTTCGTCCAGTGGATAGTAACAGTGTCTTGTTCGGCAGTTCCAGAATGAGTCGAACTAAACTTGGCAGAAATCTGAAATTCTTTAAAATCATTTGTGTCTCTTTCAGTATCTGTTGCTGTACAGTAAATAACTGTAATAAAGTTTCTAATTGTCATTTAATGTGTTTGAGGGCTCAGTTTTTGGGTGTCTGAACAGTAAAAACGCACCCAGTCGCACTCTGAACCTCAGGTTGTTTTCGAGGCAGTGGGCAGCTGTCAGGACCCAGCTCTCGTCAATGAGGACGCCTCCGCAGTGAAAACGCCCTCTAGCGTTCAGTAGCAGCACCTGCACACAAACACACAGACTGAACGTTTGTCTTGTTCTGCCTTTAAATGATCGGACTGAGGGTACAATACAGAACAAAACTAACTCCTCGACAGCAGCAGACTAAGGTTCTGCTGCAGAGATTAAAATATCCAACATATGATGATCTGAACTGAAGCTGTAACCAGCCAGTGAACCAAAAAGACAAGTCATTTTATCACTGTGTTTTGGTTTAACAATCACAGCAGTGAGACGACGCCACCATCAGGTAAATTACAGCATTGCCCTTTACAATTTTAATTCAGCAGGCTGCTGGTAAAAACCAATGACTGTTTAGGAAACATTTTTAAGTGTGTGTATACACGTTTTTATTGTTTATTTAAAAGCCAGAACGCTGTTAAAGAGAAATACTTTGAGGACACCAGCGAGTTGATGTCCTCATGTGATGGGGGATCTGAATACATTTCCTAAATGCCTGTTTTTAGTCACCTAAATCTGTATTTGTGTGGATGAAATGACCAAAAAACACTGAAAAGGTTCATTTTTCAGGAGTACTAAACAGTGGCAGGTCTATGGATGTGAAGTTTTCTGATATATGTTGAGATTTTCAATACCAAACTGCATCGTGTGATTTGACCAGTTTCTTTCATGAGGAAACAAACATAAACAGTTGTTTATCGTTGCTATTTTTAAAAGCAAACTCAAAACCTTCTTTTTTAGTCTTAAGACTTTTAATTGCTTTTATTACTCTGCCAAGGAGGCGGAGTTATATCTGTTTATCTGTCTGTTAGCAACATTACTCAGAAACAGATTAACGGATTTGGATGAAATTTTCAGCGAAGGTCAGAAATGACACAAGGACCAAGTGATTAGATGTTGGCAGTGATGCAGCTTATAGTCTGGATCCACTGATTATTTTTAAAGATTTCAGCCAATGGAAATGATACGACTGAGATGCCTTGGCGGTGTACTGCGCTCTCTGAGTGCTTTTCTAGTTTATTTGTTTCGCTATCTATTTTCTGTTTATGTTTTAGGCTCTATTATCTGTCTCTGTCGGTTCACTTTTTTGTTATCGTCTTATTTTTTTGTTCTGAATTGTTGGCTTATTTTGCCAGTAAGCCCCGTGACTGAATGGTGACCTGTCCAGGTGTCGCCTGCCTTCGTCCTGAGGCAGCTGGGATAGACTCCAGCTCCTCCCTCGACCCTCGTAGGGATTAAGCAGTGTATAGATAATGGATGTTTTGTCATTACATTTTTAGTTTAGTTTCCTCAGTGTTTTTTTTGAGTCTTTCATTTATAACTATGTTTTTTTTTAAGGATTTGTAGGGAGGATCTTTTGCTCTCTGAAGCACTTTGTGATAAAATCTGATTTGGATGAAAAGTATTTTACAAACTCAGTCTGATTCTTACAAGAAACTACTGCTGCAATGTTTATTTCTTCTTTGCTTAGTGTGGATGAACATTAACAAAAAGCAATAGATCTGTCAGCACAGTGACTGTTTAATGCTGCTGGTTTGTATTGCAGGTGAGTTTTTCTTTGTGTTGGCAGTAAAGTCAGTTACCTGCCAGGGACTTTCGCCCTTCTTGCCCACCTCCCCTCCGACCATCCAGGGCTGTGGACCCTCCTTTGGCTGGGTGTAGGACGTCTGGCTGATCAGCAGCTGACCGCAGGACGATGAACCTGTCAGGAAACCATACAGATGTGCTGTTAGACAAAACATCGGACACTTAGATCTGAACATTATTGTCAATATGATTTCTAATGCTACTTCTCAATATTTTGTCCAGTGTCAGTTTTCGTTTCACGTGTCGCATTTAAATTCATATTTTCATTTCTCTGGTGTAATATTTCTCTTTCATGTGCAATAGTGTCAATGTAATGAGGAATATTTAATTTTAGCCTCATTATGTCATTATCATGTGTGATAATATTTATTAGCTCAGTGTTGTCACCATCATTATTTTTGATTCCTTATTGATTGATTATTAACTTAATCAATTACTCCTTTAGTCCATGGAATTCAAAATTTAAAAAAAGTTTAAGAAAAACAACACCCATCTAACTCCAGTCAGTCTGTATCAAATATTCCATGAACTATTTGAGAAGCTAAAAGCTGCAAATATTTGACATTTTTGTTTAAAAAGTAGTCAAAGTATTTGAACAGTTGCTGATTAATTGTTTTATTGATTAATTAACTGATTGATGTTTGCAGCTCTTGAATTATTTTTCCTAATTAATAAAAGGCAGCATTTCAGTGTGTTAACTGTACAGTAAGAATTGTAGTCAGTGTTTAATGTTTTTTTTCTCAAACTGTGAACTTTGTGCACAGTTACAGTTCTAATACTGATCTCTACAAAGTGATCAACCAGGAATTTACTCTGGAGCTGCTGGAGTTTGCAGATCTCCTGAAGATCCAGCAGCCAGAATGAAGCTGTTCTCACCTTTCGGGACACATTTCTTGTAATCGTTTTCCAGCTTGTATCCAGTCAGACACCCGCAGCTCCTCGTCTGGCCGTCGTTCTCGAAACAGTCGTGGTCGCAGCCGCCGTTATCCACCGAGCAGTTAGTAGCTGTTTGAACTGAGCAGCAACAGCAGAGACAGACGACATTTAAACATGAACCCTTTCTCTTAAGATTGTACTTAAATTCATCGCACAAGTTGCAACGACAATAAAGCTATTGAATTGAATTGAACTGAACTGACGTGAAGCTTTAGTAGAAATTAAGCACAAGCAACAATAAACTCGAAGATCGTTTTAGCAACAGTGTTCATGTCAAAGATTTAATTTAGTCAGATTCTGTGAACATCAGGAGACTTTCATCTGCCACTGGATGACAAATTATTGACTTAGTGTCAAAGCTGCTGCGTTTCAAAGATCCCAGGACATAGAAATACCTCCTAAAGTATGTGTACATCTTTACTAAACACATAAAGTATTACCACAAAGCTGGCTGTGAGAAGCCTCTGAGTTATCAGGATAAATAACTGTTGGTTTGAGCCTGATTCCTCACAGAACACAAGAAACAGACACATTTGCGGCACCACTGTCATTTTATAAATATCTAATGTGTAAATCATGCTAATTAATGTCTCATTTCTAAATATAGGCTGCTTACTAGACATTCCAAACACATAAACATCAGAAACACCACTATACAGTTTCCTGTGTGTTAAAATAATTAAAGTTTCATAAAAACAAACCCTTTGCTCTTGCAAGGCTTTGATCCAACACTTGTATTACATATATAAACCAGACTATCACCTTCATTCTGGGGCCAGGTCTGCCTCTATAGCTTGTGACGACCCTCAGGGATATGATGCATTTTCTCAGGCCCCTTTACAGGAACCTGGAACCCTTAAACCAACTCTAAACCCTCAAACTGCTAACACGTCACCACTCCTTCGTCTTAAACTGAGATGTGGGCTCATGGACTCACGCTGGTTGCAGAATCTGCCCTCGTAACCTTGGTTACAGCGGCAGGCGTAGGCTTGGTACAAATCCACGCAGGATCCATGAACACACATGTTGGACTGACACTGGTTCCCATCTGAAACAGAAAAACAACAGCACGTTTCCCACAATTCTCTGCAGAGGAGCCGGCTGTCCACAGCAGAGAGAACTCATTTAGATGCTCGTTTGTCTTCTGACTTGTTCCGGCAGCGTTTTAACCGATAATTATGAGCAGCAGCAGAGTTTATAAAAAGCGTACCAGCTTGTAGGTCAGAGTTAGAGACATCATCAACGATCTTCCAGTATTTATCCACCAGCAGTGTAGTCAGAGTTATTGGTAACAGCTGCTTTTTCACCAAAATGTTAACTTGTTGAGACGTTAACAGTAAGAGGGAAAGTTGGGGTGTTGTATGTGATCATATGACCTTCTCATAGCGTCAGATAATGGACTGGTCTCTATACTTATTTTATTGGACCTTAGTGCAGCATTCGATACAATCGACCACAAACTTTTATTACAGCGACTAGAACATTCTATTGGCATTAAAGGGACAGCACTGGACTGGTTTAAATCCTACTTATCAGACAGGTTCCAGTTTGTGCATGTCAACAATGACTCTTCTGAGCATACTAGGGTTAATCATGGAGTTCCTCAGGGTTCTGTCTTAGGACCAATACTGTTCACACTATACATGCTTCCCTTAGGCAACATTATTAGGAAGCACTGTATTAATTTCCATTGTTATGCTGACGACACTCAATTGTATTTATCTATGAAGCCAAATGAAACTAATCAGCTAGCTAGACTGCAAGATTGTCTTAAGGACATAAAGACCTGGATGACCTATAATTTCTTACTACTAAATTCAGACAAGACTGAAGTCATTGTATTTGGCCCCAAACATCTTAGAGAATTGCTTTCAAAGCATATAGTTACTCTGGATGACATTACATTGGCCTCCAGTACTACTGTGAGGAACCTCGGCGTTATCTTTGACCAGGACATGTCCTTTAACTCGCACATAAAACAAATCTGTAGGACTTCCTTTTCCCACCTGAGAAATATTGTGAAAATCAGGAACATCCTGTCTCAGAGTGATGCAGAAAAACTAGTCCATGCATTTGTTACTTCTAGGCTTGACTACTGTAATTCCTTATTATCACGTTGTCCCAATAGCTCTCTGAAATATCTACAGCTGATCCAAAACGCTGCAGCCAGAGTACTGACGGGAGTTAGCAAGAGAGATCATATTTCTCCTATATTGGATTCTCTTCATTGGCTTCCTGTTAAATCTAGAATAGAATTCAAAATCCTTCTTCTGACATATAAAGCTCTTAACAACCAATCTCCATCATATCTTAAAGACCTGATAGTACCATATTATCCTAGCAGAACTCTTCGCTCTCAAACTGCAGGCTTACTTGTTGTTCCTAGAATCTCTAAAAGTAGAATGGGAGGCAGAGCCTTCAGTTATCAGGCACCTCTCCTGTGGAACCAGCTCCCAGTTTGGGTTCGGGAGGCGGACACCCTCTCTATTTTTAAGACCAGGCTTAAAACCTTCCTTTTCGACAAAGCTTATAGTTAGGGCTGACTGGGGGACCCTGACGGGGTATGCTGGTGTTTTCATTTGCACAACTGACTTCCCCTCTTGACGTCCCTTTAGTTTGCCCCTAGTTATGCTGCTATAGGCCTAGGCTGCTGGGGAACCTCTCTTGATGCACTGAGCCCTTCTCTAACTACCTATGTATTTACTATATATACCATTATTGCATTACATTCACTCTGTTTCTTTCTGTGTCCTTTCTCCGAGTGTCCCTGGTCCCAGAGCTGGATGCTGGATGCTTCAGATGTGTGGCTGTGTTTTATGGTCCTTGTGTCCCACCCCCCCACCTCTCTATCTCTACCCCTCTATCTGTATCCCTCTATCTCTACCTCTCTACCTATACCCCTCTACTTCTATCCCTCTATCTCTACCTTTCTACCTCTTCTGTCCCTCTCAACCCGCCCGGCCAGCAGGCAGATGGGTCCCCCCACATTAGAGCCGGGTTCTGCTCGAGGTTTTTTTCCCTGTTAAAAGGGTGTTTTCCTTGCCACTGTCGCCTTTTGGCTTGCTCTGGGGGTCAGGCATATGGGTTCTGTAAAGCGTCTCGAGACAATTTGACTGTAATTGGCGCTATATAAATAAAATTGAATTGAATTGAATTGAATTTATAAAAAAGATGGACTGAGCATCTGGATTTGAATAACTGATGAAGGAAAGACTGATTTACATTTTCTTTTTTGGCAACAATTCTCAAGTTGTTTGCACAATTCAACAAGTTTACGGAAACACAACAAATGTCCTTGACAGACTGTGCAACTGCAGCAGTTTAAAAGGTGAATATTGATGAAGGGTTTTTCTCTTTACTGCACTTTCCTGGACGTTGATTGACAAGTTTTTGAAGACATCCTCACTTTTACTGCGAAAACCTTCAGCAAATTACTAAACATCCAACAGGTTTGATGCTGAGCAGACTGGTCTCACCTGTGTACACGGTCCAGAACTCCAACTGTAAGCACAAAACATGGAAAATCAGCCATGGAGCATCTGAACAGTGCAGACTTTAACTCAACACTGACAGGAGAAACACATTCTGTAGTCAGAGTCAGAAATCAAACAACTGCAACAGGAAGAGCGGCAAATTTCATCATGTTCCTCAAGACTCGAGTTTGAGACGACGGTTTGTTTTTTAAATAGAAAGTGTAGATTTTTCACATTACTGCTGATCATTTCTTAAATCATTCATCTCTGTTTAGATGAATTTCTTCCACGCAGCTGCTGGTTCTTTTTCTCAACAGTTTTTAAACTTGCTGTAGCTGAATACTGTGGTTTCATCCTGCAGGTGTCATCAGGAACCAGAAACTTTTTTCAGGGTGATAATTTCAAACAAACATTGTCTTTAGAACAGCAAGCAACTTGTAGCGTTAACCTGTAACACCAATCATAGTTTCTTTTCCTGGAAAACGGTGAATTGACCTGATTTTAAAGTTGTTATTGAAAGAGTTTAAACAGTTTCCAGGAAATCTGTTGTACCCCATCACTGTAAATATACAGAGAAATGTGCTTTAGTTGTAAACATCTAGAACATTTGCTTCATATGTGGTATCTGTGGTGAAAGTATGAAGTTTCTACTGTGTATTCTCGTGGATTCATTGAGGTTCTAGCATTATTTTTTACTTCACCACAGTGCGTATGAAACATTCGCACTAAAAGACGTCTTACTGTAGCTTCTCTGGTCTGGAAAATCTCTCTGGCCTCTTCGAAGTCACACTTTTCCTCGACACACTCGCGCTCCATGGAGGCGGGTTTCAGCTCCTCCAGGAAGGAGTTCGCCCGGCGGGATCGCAGCAGCATGTGAGCCCTCGGAGGGTCCGAGAACACTGAACACAGACAAAACGTTACACTACAGCAGCTACTGCAAGTTATTTTAATGCCTGTGAGTCCGTCAGCATATTTCTCAAGCTGACGGTAGCAGGTCTTTCACTCCAAATCCCTCTATATATTGAAGATGTTATACTTTGGCATGAAAATGTTAAAAAATCTGCTTGTTTTTGCTACACAAAAGCTCTTCTGTTATACTTTTGACACTCTTGTAAGAAAACTTTTTAGAAATCAGGGACACCGTTTGAGCTTCTTTGGCACAAATTTTTGATTTCATAACAAGATCGTGACACTTTTTTTCCCCAGTTCAGCATCATTAAATCCGACCAATTGTCCCAAAAATATAAACCAGAAACCCAGATACTGGTAGACATATTCAATGACTGTCAGAAAACTTGAACTCATTGGTCTGATGGACATGAAACGGTTTAGAAAGAAAGCTTTTATACATCCATGAACTGTAGAAGCTGGGAACCCTGAACCTGACTGCTCACAGAACTTCTTTATGTAGTAAAGAAATGCATTTTTTTGTGGTGCAACCAAAAAGTTGTGGGACTGTTTGTGGTGTACATGGACAAATCACAGCGATGGTACACCTGTGTATTAAGTAGAAGCAGTAACTGTCATGAGTCAGGAGACCATGTAATAGCCAAACTTCATGTAGAGGATCATTGCTGGTGATGGGAGGAGGGTCTGTCACTACCATCAGGACAAGAAACAACAGTTTCAAAGACTGATTAAGGAGCATCAGTTCAGGAGCTCGATGTTTTCCTCAACATTCAAGCGGTTGTGAATCAATCTGTCATAAAATCCTGAAGGAGAACAATCAGCGCAAATGACCTGAACTGAGATGATGGCATGTTGGTGCCCCAACTGCACTGTGCACCCAATCAGAGTGCAGAGATTAGATTTTCTTTTTGGCCTAAAAACAAAATCGTCACTCTCCAGCAGGTCATCTCACCACTTTTGCCTCCTTGTGTTTGCTGACTCTTCCCCAAACTGAAATTCAAGTTAAAGGATTTCTGTTTTGACAGTCTAGGAGATTCAGCGCTAACTGCAGATGTTGGTTGACATGTTTACATGACTGGACTTCCAGGAAGCGTCATAAGCGTTGCAGGAGCACCGGGAGCAGAGGATCACTGCACAAGCAGAATGGGATGGTGGCACAAACTTTTTGATCACATCTTGTATCTCATCGCCTGCTCAGAAAATTTGTCAAAATGTGGCAGAAGGCTAATCTGCTGCTGCAACAGGAGAAGCTAACATATCGTTTCCAATGAAAATATGGACAAGTCTGGTATTAATGTAATAAAAAAGCTGCAGTTTACAAGCCGTTTTGTGATCCAGACCCAACTGAGACTGATGGCTGCCTACCCTGAGCCTGGTTCTGTCTGAGTTTTTTTCTCCTTCCTGTCTCAGGGTTTTTTCCTTCCTTCCCACCGTCGCTCACAGGAAAACCAAAGGCATCTTTGGATTGTTGGGTTCTCTGCTCTCTGTAAGTCATCAGGTCTGTACCATACTATGCTAAATGCTTTGAGATGACACATGTTGTCAATCTGTGCTATATAAACAAACTGAACTGAAAAATGAATTGAATATCTGCTCCAGTGCAATATATCATCTGCAGTGTTATACATTTACTTGCCCTGTTCCTCTTTACTTTGATCATTTTTCATTTTACACCACATATACATGTTTGGCATCTGTGTGACACTTTTGCACAGTTTTGTCACCGTACTGCTTGGAAAAATATGTAAATACAACAACAGGAAACTGGTGCTGCTTGATCAAGAACAAGGTGTAATTAATGGTGGTTGTTGTTCTCAGTAGTAATCATCCAAACATACCAACCTGACATGCTGATGACTGACGCCGACCACAGAGCGACGATGAAGCAGCCATACAGGACGAGGCGGGACATGACCTCAGTCAACCCTGCAGCCAATCAGACAAAGCAATCACCTCCTCAGTGTTTGTGTTCACCCACCGTCTCCAAACATCAATATCCATAATGATATTGTGACTTACTGATCAAAGCAGGATAAAAACGCTGAGCTCTGGAGGAGCTGGAGACAGAAAGACAAAATGACTAAAAACAATCGACAGATTCGGTGAAACACTTCTGCAGTATTGATCATTTAGGCCTCTGAACAGAAACGCAGCAGAACATGATCCCTGTTTGAAACGCTGTGACTTTTAACCCCGCGAGCAGAACAACAGCAACCGCAGAGCGAAGTCAAGTCAACATCCTAAAGATGTTAAGTTTCATGAAACCAGGGAGGGTCGATCTGAGGAACGATATTGTACTTACGTATGAAGAACGGACGCCGAGGACGAAGACGATGCTTCGCTCTGTTTCTGGTGTGTTAATGACTAACTACCAGTGTTTACTGAGAGTCCACAGTCTGCCGCTGGACGCTGCCAGACAACATTGTCAACACACAGACCTCCAGCTCTTTAACCTCCACCCACTCACCTGTGCTGCACTTCACACTCACTGCTGCACTCCAGTCCAAAACGCTCTTATTAGTGTTCTAGCAAAACGTTTTTACTCAAGACCTCAGGAAGAGAGACAGACTCACTCCACAGTGACCTTTTTACAGTCCGATATATGAACCTAACGAGGCAGAAATAGTTTGAGTTTTGTCAGAGAGCAGAAAGAAGAAGCAGCTTTTATCCAGGTGTGTGGATTCAATCATCATGAACTTCCAGGATTTGAATGAGACAAAGCAAAAGAGAGGAGGACGACCAAATCAGGGGGTTAAAAGCAGAGTGGCCAAATATGGAAGCAAATCAGACTCATCAGATTCTGAATTTTAAAAGCTGCTGAATTTCTTACTTTGAATTTTTTTGCATCAAAATTACGTATGTGAATTTTTTATGCCTGAATTTAGCTCATCAAAATTCTAAAAACCAGTTAAAAATTCAATCTCTTCAAAATTCGCCATCAAAAAAATTTGATGTGTTCAAAATTCACCATCAAAAAATTCAATGTTCAAAATTCGCCATCAAAAAATTCAATGTTAAAAAATTCGCTGTCAAAAAATTCGCTGTTCACATGGGGGACTCAGGCGTAAACAATCGATCCTGGCCAAAATCGAACCAACGCCCAGCCAATCACGTGGCGCTCCTCCGGTCATGTGACGCAGACGGTTCACCTCACAAGACCGGGGTCAACCACAGCTACCAGCATGAACGACGGCGCTTCAGTGAGTGTATTAATCCTTTTTGTCCTGTATGTAGTTTGTTTTTGTGAGAGTCAGTTAGCTGTAATGCATGCCGTTAGCTGCGCTAGCACAGCGTTAGCCGCGCTACTACAGCGCTAGCACAGCGTTAGCCGCGCTAATACAGCGTTAGCCGCGCTATCCGCGCTAATACAGCGCTAGCCGCGCTAATACAGCGCTAGCACAGCGTTAGCCGCGCTAGTACAGCGCTAGCCGCGCTAATACAGCGCTAGCACAGCGTTAGCCGCGCTAAAACAGCGCTAGCCGCGCTAATACAGCGTTAGCCGCGCTAGCCGCGCTAATACAGCGCTAGCCGCGTTAGCCGCGCTAATACAGCGCTAGCCGCGCTAGCACAGTAATAAGGTCACACTGACAGCACGTTCTGCAGCTGGGTAGTTGAGTAACAATTTTATAAACGCACAAATGGGTGGAAGTGTGATTTATGCGCCTGAAAATGCAGTTAAGTCACAGAGCAGTAGGGTTGCCACCTTTCAGAAATGAAAATAAAGGACGCCCACCACGGCTCCTTGGGGCCACAGTTCAGTAAAATCAGAAAGATATTCACAGATTCAGAATTCCACCATCAATAACTCATTATAAACGATGCCTCTTTTCCATCGCTGTAAGGTAGACAATGTGCTACAAGCCTAGTTTTATCAACAGTAGCTATCTTTCAAGCTGCAGAAATAACATTGGTGTCAACAGGAGCCAGTTGAAGGCTGCAGTGATTCTGGTGACACTACAGTGTATCAGAGAGAAGCTATTGAATATTTGTGTCTCTCTTTGCTGTTGCAGCAGTTTTGCAATTTGCACACGGTCCCTGTTCACTCCATAGACATCAATGTTATTCATGCAGCTTGAAAGACAGCTACTGTTGATAAAACTGGGTTTGTAGCACATTGTCGACCTTACAACGGTGGGAAAGAGGCATCGTTTATGTTTTGACCAGTGTTGCCAACTCCTCAGTAAGGAAAGTAGCTATTGGCTGTCCTAAAAGTCACTAGAAGTCACTAAATGATGTCATCGCCTAATTTGCATAATTTCCCGTTTGCATGTAATTGTAATCAACATTGTGGGAGAGACAAAAAGTGAGTTTAAAATACCCAAAATATGTTTCTGAACTAGAGACTAAATGCAGTGATTTATTTTAGTGTGACAGTGAAGAAACATTTTCATTTCCATCCCGCTCTGTAAGCAGGACGGGATCTGCAGAGACTTTGATTCATCTGCCGTCTGGACATGGAGTGATGTGGGTCTCCTCTAATCAGACAGTGGGATGCTGCAGGTCACAAGACTGACGGCTGTGCTTTGGAAGGGGAGGAGCTCACAGCGCCACCTGCTGCTCGTTGAGGACAGTAACTGCAGAACGATCCCAGCTTTCATGTCAGACAGGGGCGGATCTAGATTAATTTTAGTGGGGGGCACAGGGTGGCACAGGGGGGTACAACAGACATCATTAGCTGCAACATCTGCCTATTATGTAAAACTGGTAGCTCAACAACAGCATCCTGAGGGCAATTAAGTGACAAATATTGTGCAAGAACAGCACTATTACAACCCTGTCAATTTCCACTTCTTAGAATGTTTACTGCCAATTACCACACATAAAACAAGAAATAATATTCTGTACTAATACTTCTGTACTACCCAATACACAGTGAATAAATATTATCTGAAAGTCGGGTTATTGTTGTTTATCAGCACAATCTAAAAAGATTCATGTTAGACATATTCCAGTTAAGACTAGAATATCATGATTTATGTAAATTTACCTCAATAATATGAATGTTCAGGTTAAGATTGTACAGTGATATTTATTATGTAAGTTTAACTGATTAAAGTTTATGACTCTGCACTGCAATATTATTTATTATTGAGTTACATCATTATTATAATATTTAGGGTCAGACTCTACAGTATTAAGATTAAGAAATCAAATATGCTATAAAATGTAAATACACTGAACTCATTTGGATATAGTTAAGTGAGACTCTACAATATTCTTTGACACAAATCTATCTAAATCAAAATTTTAATCATTTTTTACTCCAAACATTTACTGGACTGATTTAAATATTAAAATCACTCCTTTCTAATCCTCTGCTGTACGTTCAAACCTGAGGCCTTAAATAGAAACACACAAGTATCTGATTGAAGGAACTTCTGCAGAGTCCTGGTTCCAGAACATGATGATAGAATTATAGACAAACTTTAACAAAAGCTGCCTGAGAGTTTACAGGTTTTTATGTGAGATTTCTTTAGTAATTTAATGAGAGTTATCAGCAAAAATCAAGTGTTCATTTGATGAACTTCATTTCCTAAAACATCCAGAATTGGAGCTCATATCTTTGGCAGCTGTAAAGTTTCTGCTCCTTCAAAGTTTACAACACAATGAATTCCTAAAACACTCTCAATGCTGGAGAGCGTTTGTGATGCTGAAGCAATGACCACTTTTTCTGTTTCTTCTCTGGAGATGCACAATGAGGGACGTCTGCAGCGACTGAGAAAGAGTCTCACCACATCCTGACATGAGGAAAAAGACTTTATTGAAGACTACAATGAGAAAAACTATCAGACATCAGACGGCTGCATTCAAGGTGAGCTCTGAACATTTGATCTGGAACAGGAATTCAATAACAGCAGCATGAGCTTCATTTCAGTCTGTAGCTGCTGAATTCATGGATGAATCATCTGGCACTAGAGAGGAAGACCATCAAACATCCACGTCAGCTGATGGAGGTCCAAGAGTCTCACCCAACAAACAACCTACAGAATGAAGACCTCCAATCTGATTGGACGGCCTCCTATTCAGCCACGTGTGAACAAATGCCTCTAAGCTGATTTGTTTTCTAAAATAAATCTAGTTTGAGTCCTAATCTATGCCTGTGTGTTTGCTTCTTTACACTGCTGTTAACAGTTTAGGCTGTTAGATTGTTCCAGATAAGACAAGTACAAGATTCTTCAGAGCCGTTCTACCATGAGCCTGACAGGAAGAACTCCAACAGCTACTGAATGTTCCTGTGGTTCCCTCAAGGCTACAGGAGGAGTCCTACGAGGACGAGCCGGTCCACCTGATGGCGGCCAGTCGCTGTGATTCAAAGCCAACACCGACTATGTGGACTTCTACTGGACCACACGGAGGCCTTCAAACCGGACCAACAAGTTCAGCGACTCCCCGACTCGTGGGTCTGAGGACGCCGCCGAGCCTCGGTCCAGCCGGCCTCCTGTCTGTGGGTGTTTGAGTGCTGAGAGGTTTGTGGATGCATGTGAACGTATCTGTGTTGAAACTGCAGCTTTGGACTCAGTAACGCCGGGAAAAACCAAGAGCTCCTTTATTTGTGACTTCCACTAAAAAAACTGATGAAAATAAGTTTGCCAGGGTTCTGACTGATAACAGATTATTAAATAATGAAAATAATCCTTTAAATATTCCTTTAAACAATCTTTTTAGGTCTACATTTCCTTTACACTGACTTCTTGGTAAATGTACAAGTATTTTGGGTGGAATATACCATTAAGCCCAATGTTTAAGGGTTCTTCTGGGAATATACCATTAAACCAACCTTTTAGGTAAATGTTCCAAGATGTTGGGTAGAATATACCATCAGATAAACCTTTTAGGTCTACATTGGAAGATTTTAGAGTAGAATATTACTCCAAACCATCCTTTAGGTCTACAGTTAAGGTGGAATACTCCTTTACACCAAGATTTTTTGGTCTACATTGAAAGATTTTGGTTGGAATATTCCTTTGAATGAACTTTTTAAGTTTATGTTCAAGGATGTTGGGTGGAATATACCACCTGTTTTTGTGTTGCTCCTCGGCGACCCTAGACAGCCGGGTCCTAATGTTTTTTGAGCAACACACCATACTATGACGTTTTTACAATGATGGTTCTACTATGGAACCAGTTTGACATGTTCAGGCGTTCTTTGTGTGAAAACTCAGAGATTTCAGGTATCAGAAGGTGGTTTTCAACTTTCTTTGTTAACTTTCTGCCTCAACTTTAAACTAAATTTCCTTCACTAACCCCACCCTCTGGACTTCCAGTAAGCTGTGTTCCTATTGGCTGTCCAGGTGGCTGCTTGGTGTTATCAGGAACACCTGAACAGCTCACTGTCTTCCTGCTTTATTTAGCTGCAGACAAACATTTCCTCTGTTTCTCTTCACCACAGAACTGGGTTTGGCTCCATTGTTTTAGTTTGTTCTTTAGGCGTTGGCTTGCAGCTTCCAGCAGTAAAATCGTCTTTAATGTGTTTCTTGGTGTGTTTTAGGGCTTTGTACTGGATAGTTGTCTTGGTAAATGTGGTTCTTTAGCCACAGTTAGCACATGGTGCTAATGTGTGCAGTGATTAGTGGATTTGGTGCAGCTGAGTTGTGTCTTTATCTTGGCTGTAGTGAGTCTTTAGAGGTTTTTGGTCAGACACATTCTGTGTTCTTGTTTGTGAACCAACGTTGGTTGTCCAGAAGGTAAGAGTTCCTGTCCTGATTCTCTGTTCTCAGAGGTTCTCTGGTAGGCTGCAGGAGACTTTAGCGTTTGGGTTGTGCTAGTTTGGTTTTTGTATGGTTTCATTTGGACGACTATCTTGAGGCTCCTCCATGTGGTTTAGTGAGGTTTTCTGCAACAGTTCTACAAAGCAACCTGCAGCAGAAGAGACTTTGAGAGTTTTTAGGAAGTTCTGGAGACCAGACTTTAGAGCAGCAGAAACATTTGTCAGCAGTTTGAGCAGGAGAAGGTGAGCTTCAGAGTAGAAATGAGAAGGAAACCTTCTTGACCCGTGTGGTGAGGTCCTGTACCAAGAGTTTGAGCAGGTTGTGAAGAGTCTGTAGTTCTTTGGTCTGAAAGCACAAGAAGAGTCGACTCATTAAAGGAGAAAACAGGAGATATTGTTGCTTCTTCTGTCGCTCTGCAGTTTCCTTAGACTGAATATCAAGTTTATATTTTAAATGATTTGCCATGTGAGCCCAAGAAGACTTCAATAAACTCCCTCCATCCCCTGGACACAACACATTTTATGACGATGTTAAATCTTTTTTTAAAAATGTTTTTTGTTTTAATCATAGTTTTAGCATAGTTTTTTCACTTTGCTTGTTTAGTTTTGTCGTCTGTGTGAAAGGTGCTAAACAAATAAAGTTGAATTGATAAACTGAATAATTGACTAACTCATGATTGTGACAACAGAAGTATTTTCATTGTGATTTAAGGGTTTGTTTCATTTCTAAGGTTGAGGTTAAAGTCTTGACAGAAAAAAAAGATTAAAGAAATAAACTACATTCTAAAAAAGCAATTGAATCAAAAGAAAAAAGCATTTCATACAACAAAACTTTTAAAAAGAAAATTAAACATTAAATACAATTAAATTATATTAAACAGACAAAATATTTAATTAAATAATTAAACAAGATACAAAACATGTAATTATGAAATTAAACAAAATTTATTAAACAAAAATATGAAGCATTAAAGATTAAATATTTTAGATAATTAAACATTTAAAAAATAATATTAAACAAGAATATTAAACATTTTTTAAAAATACAAAACATTAAATTAGATTATTAAACCTTTAAAAATACAAAACATTGAATTAAAACTTAAATGTTTAATTGGAAAACTAAATCTTAAAGACAATAAAACTTTAAATAGGAATTAAACAGAAAATACAACGGAAGCATTTAAAAAGAAAATTAAACATTGAAAGGTAAAACATTTAAAAAGAAAAACCTTAAAGATTTAATCGAAAAATTAAACAGGGAAAGAAAAGGAGATTTTTCAAACAAGCCGATAAAACATTTGAAAAAACAAACATTAAAAAGACAAAACATTTGGAAATGAAATCAGACATTAGAAAAGAAAAGGTGAGAAAAGAGCAAAACTAAACATTTAAGAATCAACTAAAGACAAAACATTTGAAAAGACACCAGTTAAACTTTAGAAGATCAAATTAAACAGAAAAAGCAATAAAATGATCAAAAGAGCAAAAACAGATAAAGATCTTAGTGTTTTCTAGTCTGAAATGAAAACATCAAGTTGTTTCTTCAAACATTTCCTCTTTCTGTGTTCTTGGTTTGATTGTGGACAGGTTTACTAAGAACTCATTTCAGAAAACTGCTTTCCAGATAAAGTCGACTAGTAGTTGAAGGCATTTATCAAACTAATGTTACCTTCTGATCTCCATAAACTTTACTGTTCAGTGAAGAGAATCAAAGTTTGTTGAGGATTTCTAAAAAACCCACAGGTGAAGGTCTGAGAAGAACTCAGATGGATGATCTAAATGTGAAATCAAGACTCATGGTCACTAGTTTTAAGGCTTCTGTTAACCAGAAAGTTCAAACTAACAGAGAAGTACTGAGAAACTTTTAAAATTTCAGTCCTCAGACTGTCTAAAGGTTCAAACTAACAGAGAACTACTCAGGAACTTAGAAGATATCAGTCCTTGGACTGTCTGAAGGTTCAAACTAACAGAGAACTACTCAGGAACTTAGAAGATATCAGTCCTTGGACTGTCTGGAAGTTCAATCTAACAGAGAACTACTGTGGGACTTAGAAGGTATCAGTCCTTGGACTGTGTGAAAGCTCAGGTCCTGAGGACTCGGGAGGTCTGGGGGCTTTGGAAAGTCTTGGAACTGAGGGTTCAACCCTCCAGTACCAAGGCTGAAGTCCAACCTCCTGAGAAAAACGGTCGAGTCAAGACTCGAGTTAAAAAAAAAACTCGAAAACGACAAAAAATAGATGATAAATGCGCAAAAAAAAGAAGAATTAGTATCTGAGCGAATAGCTCAGGAGGATAAGAAGAAGACTACCAACTGGTAGGTCGCAGGTTCGAGACCCGCCAGCGGCATTTTTCTTTGTTTGTCTTTGTCAGGATTTTGAAAACATTTAAGAAGTGTCTGGTCTTGAACCAGCGACCTGCAGCTCCATAGGTAAATCCTTAACTCACTGAGCTACAGATCAGATACAAAGAAATAAATTCGTCGTCCCTTTGGCATCGTAGTTTCTGATGTCACCACATGGGTGGAGCCAAGGCGGAGTCTGGGTGGAGTCAGGGCGGAGAGTAGGCGGGGAGGTGGGGGGAGTAGAGGGGGGGGAGGCCACCACCCACCTCCCCGCCTACTCTCCGCCCTGACTCCACCCAGACTCCCCCACCGCCCACCACACCTTCCCCCGCCCGAGGAGTTCTTCGAGTCTCCACGAGTTCTTCGAGTCTCCACAGGTTTTCCCGAGTTTCTGGAGTTTCCACCAGGTCGGAGGCAGAACAAGTTGTCATGAAGAGATGTTGAGGTCGGCTAGGATGGACTGACTTTTTACAGCGACTAGAAGGAAGACGACTAGAAGAGCAGGTCTTTAACCACCATCCATAAAATCCATGGAGTCGGCTCCAGAGAAATGAAGGAAGGTCAACTTTTATCAACCTCCATCCACATGTTCAACTTCATATCTTTACTTTGACATTTTTAGCACCACAAACCTTTAGTATCACACTTTATCATTTATTAGGACTTTAATGGAATCCACCAGCAGATTTAGTTTTTGTTGTGAAACTTTATTCTTGTCATCGTGGGACTGCAGTATTTAAAACTGTTCCTTCTATTTGACCTCATGTTTATTAGTTTTAGTGGAGAAAGTTATTTTAGTTGTCGATTAGTCTCTTAAAAACCAAATAATAAATTGGATTAGTCAAGAGGTTTAAATTTCTTACTTTGTCATATTTTAAATGACAGAAAATGGAAAAATAAAGTGTCTTGAGACAATGTGACCCGTAATTGGCATTATATAAATAAAATTGAATTAAAATTGTATGTATCTTGTAATGTTGGACTAATTCAGCCATACATGTTGGAAAACACATTTTCTTTGACCATTAATCTGTTGATTGTTTTCTCCAGTAATTCATTTCTTGTTTTGGTTTATAAAATGTCAAACCCAAATATATTCAGCTTACTGTCATAAAAACCAAAAAGATTTACATTCATGATGCAGGAATCAGGCAGTTTTTCACTTTTTATCTTAGTTTAGTCAGAAAGATAGTTGATAATGTGTGAATTGTTGCAGCTTGTGAGCCGTAAAAGGTTTTAATCTTTGGGGCCGAGTGTCAAAAAACATTTAGAAACCAACATCCACGAAACACTCAACAAAGATTTGAACATCATTAAAGGGAAATCCAACTTTTGCATGACAATGTCTAATGACAGGACATTTATTTCCAACGTAAATGTGTGATATTCATCCTCTGGAGCTTTCTCTTCACATCGTCTTCCACCTGGACTGGTTTGGTCGGGAGCATGTGCAACAAACATTTGAAAAACTGCACTTTAACATCAATGAATGACACTAAAGTTTAATCTCTACATAAATGAGACTGAGTCTGGATGTGCTGCTCTGTCATTAACTCCTAAGTTTAGGGAAAGTTCAAACAAAAGAGGACAGTTCAGGTAAGACTTGACAATGAGCTTATTTTGAACAAACATCTCAGACTTTCTGAGCTTCAGCACCTCTAGCAAGATATTTTAACAACAAGCAACTCAAGGGATCCAGAAGTTGGAGAGAGTTAGCTTTAGCTGAGCCAAAGAACATGTGGGATGCTAACCTAGCAAACATTTCAGACTTTTCTCTGTGAATTCTGAGAAATAATTTACTATTTAATGACAGAGCTACACATCTTAACTCAGTCTCATTAAAACAGACTCTAATTCAGTGTCATCCATCCATATTAAAGTGCAGTTACCCAAAATGTTTGTTGCATGAGCTCCAACAAAACCTGTCCAGGTAGAAGGCCACTTTGACAAACAGGAAGTGGAAGATTCCAAGCAGATTTATAGAAGGGGGAACCGGACTGTACTAAGTGTGGTGGAGTATAGAGGGGTGTTTTGTGGGTTTTTAAGGCTGATAATGATTATTAGTGAGACATTTGGAGTAGATATTCATTTGCAGTAAATGAAAATATTTAAAATCTTGGAGTTAATCTCAGAAGAACACAAACTAACAGAAAACTTTGTTGATACGTTTTTGTTTTGTTTACAGATGTTAAGTTAAAGGAGTTTTATTCGTGACGGATAACCAATCAAATCACTCCAGAAGACAGAGTGACCACAGGTAGATAAAGGTTCAGAGCCAAAGTAGCGCCATTTTTAAATGTATTTATTACCATAAATCAGTGAAAAAAATAAAATACTGATAATCAGTAAATCAGTCAGCCCACAATTACTACAATTCTACAATGTATGTCTCTTTGCTTTGACTTGTTATTTGTACAATATACGATGTATATTATGGCGTTTTTTCATACCAAAGGCTCTACTATGATGTTTTCTAAGAGACATACGATGCTACTCTGGTTGTTCTGGCCCTGTGTCGCTGCACTCCTCCTCTGTTGTTTTCTGGATTGTACTCAGCTGCATGCCTTCGTCCATCCGGCCTCCGTTGACTCGTCCCGCCTGCCGTCTCTGGAGCTGAAGCTGGATTGGAACAGACCAAAGTACAGTCCAATCACGATGCCAGCTGCCTCTCAAAAGGCTCCTTCATCTGGCAGGTGGCGCCACTTCTTCTGAGGGGAAGCTGAGCTGGTCCAGCAGAACTTTGGAGATGTGTTCCAGTGGTTGGTGGATGTGTGGGGAGATAGAGAGGGACCTTTGAATTGTTCACAAAGGAAAACAGGAAACCATTGGTAGTTTTAGTTTAGGCTGCCACTGTGGTGTGTTTTTGGGTTTTAAGAGGTGAACAGGAAGAGTTTTTTTTTCGTATTGATTATCTTTTACTTTGTTCCTGGTTGGAATGTCCATCAATGTCAACATGAAGTTCACTTTTAGTTCTGTTTATTTATTTTTATTTTACTAACACCCATTTGGTTTTATCCCCCTCACATGTTGTGTTGTTGTAAACTTAGTCTTTCAAATAAATACTCGTCAAACCCTCTGGAAACCAGCGTTTGTACTGTTTTTGTGTTGCTCCTCACCTACTTCAGACAGCCGGGACATAACGTTTTGTGGACTAAAGGCTTTTCTATGACGTTATTAGAGCGACATGCTATACTATAACGTTTTCTGAGCGACATGCTATGCTATGTTTTTAGACCAAAGGCTATAATATGATGTTTTTTGGGCGACATGTCATACTATGATGTTTGTTGGACCAAAGGCTATACTATGACATTTTTTGGACAACATGCTATTGTATGACGTTTTAAGAGCAACATGCTATACCATGACATTTGTTGGACGACATGCTATACTATGACGTTTATAGAGCGACATGCTACACTATGAGATTTTTAGAGCGACATGCTATACTATGATGTTTTCTGAACGACATGCTATACTATGACGTTTGCTGGACCAAAGACTATACTCTGACGTTTTTGGAGCGACAGGCGATACTAAGACGTTTTTAGAACGACATGCTATAGTATGACGTTTTTAGACCAAAGGCTACACTGTGACACTTTTTGAGTGACATGCTATACTATGACGTTTTTTGAACGACATTTTATACTCTGACGTTTGTTGGACGACATGCTATACTATGACGTTTTAAGAGCAACATGCTAAACTATGACAATTTTAGAGCGACATGCTATACTATGACGTTTGTTGGGAACATGCTATATACTATAGGCTTTTTTAATTGACATATTACTATGATGTGTTTTTTGTTTGTATTTTTTTGTTTTTTAGCAACATATAATTTCAACAGTTTTAAAAATTACTATACTTTTACTTGTGCAATGAAATATTATTCTTTTTAGGCAAAGGCCATGTTTGATTACATATAGGCTATTAAATAAATGTTTATTAAAAACTAAAAAGTATTAAAAAAAATAATAACCAACTTAGGCATTTACTGAGTCACTAAAATAGTGTAGAGTCTACGGCCACATCAGCATTATTATAAGCATCCTCTGGTAAATTCACAGCCATATACTGTAGGAAATCTAGCTGATCTCATCATGATGTCTCTTACCATATGGACTTCAGGAGATGATTAGATGATGATAAACTGTGACCTGCTGGTTGGGTTCTCTCTGTTCTCATATTTCCTCCATGTTTGTCTCCTGATGCTGCCTTACTTCAGCCAGTCCATGAGCAACAGAAAACACAGTTTGCCTTGTATCCACCGCCAGGGGTTCCACTCTTCCCACTCCAGTCTGTACATTTGCAAACGTTTTTGCTTCTTTAGACGTGGTGGAGTTTCAGGTGTAGACATTTTTAAACATGCGGGTGCAGCAGCGTCTGTAACCAGGCAACCAGAGACAGGACCGAACACACAGAGACGTCTGAAGTCTGTCCACTGGACCTGGCATCGGGTCCTCGCTACAAAGGTCCTACGAAGATGAAATTGGCTGCCCTTAATATTTCCTGTGTTTTATTTTATTCATTATGCAGTTTTGATGAGTGTGTGACAGACGTGTACGGGGCATTTATGAAAATACGGAACAACTTGCGTCCCGTATTGATTCAATACGGGACGCAACAATTAATTGTCAAATAAAGGACGTTTCCATATTTTAAGGGACGGGTGGCAACCCTACAGAGCAGTGTAAAGAAACTGGTCACCTAGCAAACTGAATTAGTCTAGGTAACACTTTGTTTATTATGTGTGTTTTCTGCTCAAGTTAATGTCCTGGTTTGATTCATTTTAAATTACTCCTCATCTTGAAAGGTTTTAAACTGTGCAGTCAAAGTAGTTACAACTGTGAGCGAATAGCTTGAAATGAACTGCCCTAGACTGCTCTGTTCATAGCCCACCATTCTTTCACAGCAGCTGTATCAAGAGTTATTGTGCAATGATAGATAAATGCAGCCCATTTTTCAACCATTTCCTGTTTAGTATGTGTAACCTCCTCTTAATTTGTTCTAAAAGAAATGTCTAATGAGGCAGTCTAGTCTTTCAGTCAGGTTAAGTCATTTTTCCCATTGGTGGTTTGCATTATATAACTTTGTTTTTCTCTGTTCTAGGAACTATTGTTAAATCATCTTTATGTGAGACTTTGTTCTCGTTTGGAGCATATTCTCGGACGCATGCCTCTGGATCTGGACTTCTTAGAGTTCACTTGCACACAAGAACTTGTGTTTTTAAATGCTTTATCCAACCAAGTAGAAGTTTGCCCAGCTATTTTAAATGCACTGACACAGCTACACCATCTTATCAGCTCAGAAAAAGAAAACAGGAATCAGTACATTGCAACTGTGCACTCTGAGGACCAGCTGGGTGGCAAAGAATGGTCACATCCCCAGAGCACCTGTACAACTTACTGAAACTTAATATGTCTGTCCCATGTATAGATAATGGTATCTGTGAAGTATTAGCTGAGTATGTCAAATACTATTAGATTTTTTTAAGTGGACCGTAGACCCAGTTTCAGTATTTTTTTTTCTCACATTGAAATTTGAGGCTATATATAATATATATATAAAATATCTCAAGAATAATTCAAGATAAAAGCCTGAAATTTTCATTTATTTGTCTTGCTAACATAAGCATATCCGATTGCTATTAAATACACCGGTGGAAAAAAGTTTTTGGACACCTCATACATTTGTGAAATATTGCATTAAGAATCCCTCTGAGGTCTTCAAATGCAATTTCTATTAGTTCAGTCACAACCATAATACGAAACAAATCCTAAAAAAGTCAATAAAAACTTGAAATTGATTGGTTCCTTAAAAATAAGAAATTTTGAGTATTGGGTCATTTTGGTAGAATTTAGATTTGTTGTTCATGTAAAGAATAAACAAAAAAAAGCATCATTTGTGTGTCTAATGCAGTCACACCTTTTGAAACACAAAAGACTTTCCAACAAATATTTCACGATAATATTTGAGATTGTGGAAAATTTTAAAGGTGCCTGAAAACTTTTTTCCACCACTGTATCTGTCAAAGCATGAAAATTTGCCATTGGAAAAATGCCACTATATTCAGAAGGATATATGTGGTCATGGTTCCATTATGCCAATGTCATGGTAATGACTGGATGCAGGGCTAATTTACAAAGAAATTACACAAAACAACATGTCAGGTTTCGAAGACTGGACTTTTCATAGACCACTTCATTTTTTTCATTTTTCAACTCACCCATAATCTGAGATTATTGATCTACTTGTTCAGTATTATAGATTCTTCATCATTGTTCTGAGATAGTGGCATTCAAACAACCTCAAATTTCAATGTGCAAAAAAATGCCTGTTGAAGTAGATCGACAGTCAATTTAAAAATATTTTTTGCTCTGACAGTATTTGGCATACTATATATATATATATATATATATATGTATATATATATATATATATATATATATATATATGTATATATATATATATATATATATATATATATATATATATATATATATATATATATATATATATATATATATATATATATACATATACAGGCCAGGATGTCAGTCTTAAATGATGTGTGGTCCTTGTAATGTCCTGGGATGTGTAAGGTCTCACAGCAGGTGGAGGCTGTCAGGTATCTGCCATTCACTACTTCAGCAAAGAGAGTTCTTGGTAGAGTCTCCCATCCAGTCCAGAATTTCACCAGACTGGTCAGTTCAGACGGTGTTTCTATGGAGTGGATTAAAATTGATTAAATAAATGGCTACAACAAATTATCAAAAACAATCTAGGGTACGCATACTAAACAGGAAACAGTTGAAAAAATGGGCTGCATTTATCACTATCATTGCACAATAACTCTTGATACAGCTGTGAAAGAATGGTGGGTTATGAACAGGGCAGTCTAGGGCAGTTCATTTCAAGCTATTCGCTCACAGTTGTAACTACTTTGACTGCACAGTTTAAAACCTTTCAAGATCAGGAGTAATTTAAAATGAATCAAACCAGGACATTAACTTGGGCAGAAAACACACATAATAAACAAAGTGTTACCTAGACTAATTCAGTTTGCTAGGTGACCAGTTTCTTTACACTGCTCTGTGATTTAACTGCATTTTCGGGCGCATAAATCACACTTCCACCCATTTGTGCATTTATAAAATTGTTACTCAACTACCCAGCTGCAGAACGTGCTGTCTGTGTGACCTTATTACTGTGCTAGCGCGGCTAGCGCTGTATTAGCGCGGCTAGCGTGGCTAGCGCTGTATTAGCGCGGCTAACGCTGTATTAGCGCGGCTAGCGCGGCTAGCGCTGTATTAGCGCGGCTAACGCTGTGCTAGCGCTGTGTTAGCGCGACTAACGCTGTGCTAGCGCAGCTAACGGCATGCATTACAGCTTACTGACTCTCACAAAAACAAACCACATATAGGACAAAAAGGATTAATACACTCACTGAAGCGCCGTCCTTCATGCTGGTAGCTGTGGTTGACCCCTGTCTTGTGAGGTGAACCGTCTGCGTCACATGACCGGAGGAGCGCCACGTGATTGGCTGGGCGTTGGTTCGATTTTGGCTAGGATCAATTGTTTACGCCTGAGTCCCCCGGATGTGAACAGCGAATTTTTGACAGCGAATTTTTTGACGGCGAAATTTTGAACATTGAATTTTTTGATGGCGAATTTTGAAGACATTGAATTTTTTTGATGGCGAATTTTGAAGACATTGAATTTTTACTGGTTTTTAGAATTTTGATGAGCTAAATTCAGGCATTAAAAAATTCACATACGTAATTTTGATGCAAAAAAATTCAAAGTAAGAAATTCAGCAGCTTTTAAAATTCAGAATCTGATGAGTCTGATTTGCTTCCATAGCCAAACCCACAAAAAAATCATAACTCAGTTTTATATCATTTCTGTAATATTTTATGGTCTAGATTTTCATGGCAAAGTGGTCTAACCCTCAACCCAAATAAAGCATTAGAGTGATGCTTCCAGTGTTAGACCATTCTTGATAACACAATACTTTGAACCCATTTTTCTCAGAAACTGCAAAAAGTGGTTCAGACCACTCTGCTTCCAAACTCTTCAATTATCCGTTGAGCATTTTTCCATTTATTAAGGTCTGTGTGAGAACCCTCTTGGAATCCATGGGTTTATTATCTATCTATCTATCTATCTATCTATCTATCTATCTATCTATCTATCTATCTATCTATCTATCTATCTATCTATCTATCTATCTATCTATCTATCTATCTATCTATCTATCTATCTATCTATCTATTATTATTATCTGGCTGGCAAAACAATCAAAATTTTTTTGAAATAAAAATACACAAAAACGTGTGAAAATTTGCATCAGGACTGGCCAAAAATGTGATATTTTTGGGAATTGCTCACGTTTGTGCCAAAGTGCCTCAATTGCCCCCCTGGAAAATAAAAAAACCCAAACATTTAAAAACTCAACATTTCCTGTGGCCAGTATGTGTTATCTACAGCTACGAAATTTGGTGCACATATGTAACACGTCGAGAACCACAAAAAGTCTTGGCGCCCATGCACAAAGTCCAACAGGAAGTTGGCCGTTTTGAATTATGTGTCTAATTTTTGATGATTTTTGCCCAGTTTTTGCACATTTTCAAAAGCTGCAAACTCAAGGGGGGTAAACTGAGACACTTCAAATTTGCTAAGGATGTACACCAGGCATGGCTGATCAAAAGTTATCAAAATGCGCCATGATACAGGAAGTGCTGGCTCAAACTTTACATGTGTGATCAGTGTCTGGCCCTCATCATAACCATAGGCCAAAATACACTCTCAGTCACAGTGCCACCTGGTGGACATGGTTGGGATAGCTGAGCCATAAGGATGCGAGGACCTGAGCAACACTGCTTGCAGCTTTAATTGATATCGTAATTTTTTTCCAAACCAATTCCTAATTAAACTAATTATCTAAAAACACTATTTTGGCTCCATTATAGTCGCCTCTCTTGGTCGCCAAGTGAAAGTCAATCAACAGTGAAGGAAAGATGTTGATGGTTCACTTAAATATGTAAAACATAAATGAAAAAAAGCTTTTCAACAAATTTTGAAATCAAGCATTTTAATTTTATGTATATTTTTATGTATATCGACCCAAATATCAATTATTGGTTGGGATGTTTGGCTGCTGATCTGATCAGAGTTATTTAATATTTTGATTCAAGCCATGGGCATCCATGTCTCTGGTTCATTGGTTGTCCTTCCTCATTTTGGGGAACCACAGTTTACCGTAAATCCCCAACAACAGCTGCTGTTTTAAGATGTTTTAACCCAAAGTCTTGCAGATCTTCAAATGTGCAGGTCAAAAGGTTGCACATTTGACCTGCTTCCAACATCAGCTTCAGGTTCTAACTGATCACTTATTGTCTAATATATTCCATCTTCTTACAGGAGCCACTTAAACTAGATAATGTATATTATCCATTTCACCTGTCAGTGTTTTAATGTTGTGGCAAAACAGTGTATATGTGAGTATATGTAAGTAAAGCTCTGTGTGAATGCTCCAGCAAAAAACATTAATTCCACAGTGACCTGATGAAAAAACAAAACTTCTCAGGTTTCATATGATTTCTTTTGCGAGGGCAATGCCTCCAATTTGATGCTCATAAACTTATCTGTATTAACCTTCACCTCCTGTAGTTGGTTTTCTCTTGGATCTCTGTCATATTTAGTAGGTTACAGCTTTTTATTCCAATGTGTCTGATGTGTTTAATGACCATGTAGGTAAAAGTTAGACTGTCTCAGCAGATACCCAACACTGAAGGATTCAGATCAGGACTGAGGCCATGAAGATATTTGGAATATCTCAACACTACCATTATGCTGCAAAATCAAAATGCTCACCTTAAATAAACGGGTTCGTTTACTGCATTCTTGCATAGATGTTCATTCATTTTGCATTTATAGTTTTCTTTAGCCCACTGTGAACTTTGCCAAACTTTAAAATACCAACAACAAGCAATGAAGTTGGGTGGTTTTTTGGGTGCTGAACTTGAACCAGGGAGGCCGTGAAGACCACTGTTCCCTCTAAGCTGTGTGCATGCGCAATTGTGCACTGCTGACACGGTCTCTGCGCACAGAAAATCTGCACTGCGCACAAAAAAAAAAAAAATCCAACCTAAATTGTAAATAAAATAAAGACGTAACAATTCATTCTGTGCTATTTTTCAGTGTGAGTCAGTGAGTGACCGGTGACTGGCTGCTGCAGCCAATGATGCGATTCACATACGTATTTGCTCTGTTTTTGCTCTTTTTGATTGTTTTATTGTTTCTTCTGTTTAATTTGATCTTCTAAAGTCTAACTGGTGTCTTTTCAAATGTTTGATCTTTAGTTTGATTCTTCTTAAATGTTTAGTTTTGCTTTTTTCTCACCTTTTATTCTTTTCTAATGTCTGATTTGATTTCCAAATGTTTTGTCTTTTTAATGTTTAATTGTTTTTTCAAATGTTTTATCGGCTTGTTTGAGTTTCTTTTTCTTTCCCAATATTTAATGTTTCGATTAAATCTTTAAGGTTTTTCTTTTTAAATGTTTTACCACCTTTCAATGTTTAATTTTCTTTTTAAATGCTTCACTGTATTTTCTGTGTAATTCCTATTTGAAGTTTTATTGTCTTTAAGATGTAATTTTCTAATTAAACATTTAATTTTTTAATTGAATGTTTTGTCTTTTTCAGCTTTTTATTGGATAGGCTTAGTGAGAGACAGACAGGAAATGGGGGAGAAGAGTCAGGGAAAGACTTGCAGCAAAAGGCCACTAACGGGACTCGAACCCGTGACGCTGCATCAGGAACCATCCTCTGTACATGGATCACCCGCTTAACCCGTCGAGCTATACAGGCACCCATGTTTTGTCTTTTTAAGGGTTAGGTTAATCTGATTAAATGTTTTGCATTTTTTTTAAAACGTTTCACATTCTTCTTGTTTAATTGTATTTTTTAAATGTTTAATGGTGGAAAATACTTTATCTGTAATTTCTAATATTTGTATTTTAAAAATTATGTTTAATTTCATAATGACACGTATTGTATCGTGTTGAATGATCTCATTCCATATTTTGTCTGTTTAATAGAATGTAATGTAATTTAATGTTTAACTCTATTAAACAGACAAAATATGGAATGAGATCATTCAACACGATACAATACGTGTCATTATGAAATTAAACATAATTTTTAAAATACAAATATTAGAAATTACAGATAAAGTATTTTCCACCATTAAACATTTAAAAAATACAATTAAACAAGAAGAATGTGAAACGTTTTAAAAAAATGCAAAACATTTAATCAGATTAACCTAACCCTTAAAAAGACAAAACATTTAATTAAAAAATTAAAGGTTTAATTAGAAAATTACATCTTAAATTTCTTAAATCTTTTTGACAATAAAACTTTTTAAAAGTTTTATTGTATTAATTTTTTTTGTTTGATTTAATTGCTTTTTGTTATGTAGTTTATTTCTTTAATCTTCTTTTTCTGTCAAGATTTTAACCCCAACCTTAAAAATGAAATAAACCCTTAAATCACAATGAAAATACTTCTGTTGTCACAATCATGAGTTAGTCAATTATTCAGTTTATCAATTCAACTTTATTTGTTTAGCACCTTTCACACAGATGACAAAACTAAACAAGCAAAGAGAAAAAACTATGATTAAAACTCAAAAACATTAAAAAAAAAAAAAAAAAAGATTTAACATGGTAATAAAATGTGTTGTGTCCAGGGGATGGAGGGAGTTTATTGAAGTCTTCTTGGGCTCACATGGTAAATCATTTAAAATATAAACTTGATATTCAGTCTAAGGAAACTGCAGAGCGACAGAAGAACCAACAATATCTCCTGTTTTCTCCTTTAATGAGTCGACTTTTCTTGTGCTTTCAGACCAAAGAACTACAGACTCTTCACAACCTGCTCAAACTCTTGGTACAGGACCTCACCACACGGGTCAAGAAGGTTTCTGTCTCATTTCTACTCTGAAGCTCACCTTCTCCTGCTCAAACTGCTGACAAATGTTTCTGCTGCTCTAAAGTCTGGTCTCCAGAACTTCCTAAAAACTCTCAAAGTCTCTTCTGCTGCAGGTTGCTTTGTAGAACTGTTGCAGAAAACCTCACTAAACCACATGGAGGAGCCTCAAGATAGTCGTCCAAATGAAACCATACAAAAACCAAACTAGCACAACCCAAACGCTAAAGTCTCCTGCAGCCTACCAGAGAACCTCTGAGAACAGAGAATCAGGACAGGAACTCTTACCTTCTGGACAACCAAGAATACAGAATGTGTCTGACCAGAAACCTCTAAAGACTCACTACAGCCAAGATAAAGACACAACTCAGCTGCAACAAATCCACTAATCACTGCACACATTAACACCATGTGCTAACTGTGGCTAAAGAACCACATTTACCAAGACAACTATCCAATACAAAGCCCTAAAACACACCAAGAAACACATTAAAGACGATTTTACTGCTGGAAGCTGCAAGCCAACGCCTAAAGAACAAACTAAAGCAATGGAGCTAAACCAGGTTCAGTGGTGAAGAGAAGCAGAGGAAATGTTTGTCTGCAGCTAAATAAAGCAGGAAGACACTGAGCTGCTCAGGTGTTCCTGATAATGCCAAGCAGCCACCTGGACAGCCAATAGGAACACAGCTTACTGGAAGTCCAGAGGGCGGGGTTAGTGAAGGAAATTTAGTTTAAAGTTGAAGCAGAAAGTTAACAAAGAAAGTTGAAAACCACCTTCTGATCCCTGAAATCTCTGAGTTTTCACACAAAGAACACCTGAACATGTCAAACTGGTTCCATAGTAGAACCATCATTGTAAAAACGTCATAGTATGGTGTGTTGCTCAAAAAACATTAGGACCCAGCTGTCAGGGGACAAACATGTAAGAAACATGAGAACAGAGAGAACCCAACCAGTAGGTCACAGTTTATCATCCCCCAGTCATCTCCTGAAGTCCATATGGTGAGAGACATCAGTATCTGGTTGTTCATTTACCAGAGGATGCTTATAATCATGCTGATGTAGTCTGTACTCTACAGTATTTTAGTGACTCAATAAATGCCTAAGTTGTTTATTTTAATGCTTTTTAGTTTTTAATAAACATTTAACAGCCTATATGTAATCAATAAATGGCCTTTGTCTATCTTAAGAAAAATTCACTCAGAACTCTGATATGTTAACAGTACTAAATAAATCAATAAATACATGCATACACACAAAAATAAGTTAATACATTAACTGTGTTAAGATAAGATTTAGATTTTAAAAAGTTCTTTATGTTTTTGCAGAATCCAGTATTGCTCACTGGTTGGTCATTACATTTTGTTAGTTTGATTTCACTGTTTAAAATGATGCCACCTCTTTTCAGACAGAAGCTGTGATAATAAAACAATACAAAATTTTTAGTTCCGTGTTAATAAAGCACTTAAAGCTTTAAGTATGGCTAAATGCTTTTTTTCAGAATTAAATATATCACTCCTTAGGTGGTAGTGGCCCCAAGTTCAGTAAAGTTGGAAAGATATTCACAGATTGGGACTTCCAGCATCAATAACTCATTAGATATAGGTTGTCAAAACATAAACGGTGCCTCTTTCCCATTGTTGCAAGGCAGACAATGTGCTACAAGCCCAGTTTTATCAAAAGTAGCTGTCTTTCAAGCTACAGGAATAACATTGGTGTCTATGGAGTGAACAGGGTCCGTCTGCAATTTGCAAAACCGCTGCAACAGTAAAGAGAGACAAATATTCAATAACTTCACTCTTATACATTGTAGTGTCACTAAAATCACTGCAGCCTTCAACTGGCTCCTGTTGACAAAGTGTTTTAACAGAAATGTAAATGCTGTAATTTGATTCTTTTAATGAACCATGTAACTTGAATGGATGTGATGCTGGTGTGACCACAGTGCACATGTCTGATGTTGCTCACAGTGGTCCAAGGGACGCTCAGGGAGTTTGTGTGTTTGCTCACACTCAGACTGAAAAATTACAGGGAACATTGGTGAAGACATAACTACAAATATGTAAAGTTGATGTGTTGATTTTAAATATACTTTTAAAGACAAATCCAGAGCAGGAGGAACACAGGAGATACCTGTTTCAGGTGTGTGAGCTGCAGATGATGACAGACTGTAGATATCATCAGACGTGTGAACAAACCCTGAACACGATGAGAAGGCAAAAACAGGCTTTTGGGACTTTCACAGATCTTGTTTTTCTATTGGAATTACATAACACACAAAGTATAAAGACGGAGGCATCATGTAACTCACCATATCAGATCAGAAGATATCAAGACACAAGAACACTTCCCTGCATGTACAAAAAAACAACAGTTATTGTCCTTAGTAGAACACAGCACTGACTTCACTTTCGCTTATTCCCTGCAGACCCTGTTTAACTTTAACCAGGACGGTTTCTACCAATCAGAACCAAAATAGCCTTTACCCTCAGAATGCCAAATGTAATGGTTTGCCTCGCAAGGCGCCTCCATATTGTCAATACAATGACACACAGCTGCTGCTCTACCTGAAGGGAAAGGATTTCCGTTTTCAACCGGAAAAGCTGATGCCAGAACTTGACAGAGTTTAATTCACTGATGTTGAGGAGGATTTAATTTAAACCACCAGAATTTACTTAAATCAAAAGAAACTAATTGGCAGTTTATGATTTAAGAGTCATATTTTTGCAAGTTGTGATTAAAACATTCACCAATAAAAGCAAAAACCGGACTGTGTTTAAACTTTGCTGCCATGTGGAACTTGAAAAATCTCAAGATGTGCGTGCTTTCTATAGCTCTTACTGGTTTTAAGATTTTGTTTTTATTCTATTATAGAAATCAATCCCATAGTTGTTACAAACCTGTTGGATGAATTCACATTGCACGACTCCGTTAATGCTGAAGAAAACAAGTATCTTTGTCATGCTGCTGACCCGATGGGACTGTTGTTGGGTCTCTGCATCGTAGCCGAAGATCCACCTCGATCAACAGTGATGACCCCTGACATGAAGGCTGGCTAAAAATGGAATGCTTGCTCTCTCTCCATGGTGAAACTGCAAATGCAAACCTTTGAATGTCGCAGAAGTGCTGGGAGCAGAGAATCAATGCACAAAACGATAACTTCAAACAGGACAGCAGCCGAATTTAAATCAGTTTTTGCTTTCAGTAGGTGCAGACTGAACTCTCTGATCAGACCTCATGTAGTAAAAGAAACAGAATAATCTGAAGAAAAACATAAACTCTCCTTTACCATCTGATCTAAAGGGTAACAAATTCTACCTACCAGCATTTCAACACCTGCAAAGAGCCATTTTTTGTGAATAAAAGTCTTCAATATGAATTTTGTCCAAAGAAGGGTTCTCTGGGCTGGTTAAAGAACTCAAGGTGGACTAAAAACATGATGGAGAGATTATACATCTAAGGCCTGACTCAAACAACAGGAGTTTTAAATATGAAACATGTTTGATATTTGTGAGTTGGGATGGTTTCCATTATTAATCATCCTGAGACACTACAACCTGTGTTGATGAATCTTCCCAACGTTTCCTCATCCAGATGTGTTTCTGCTAGGGAGGATTGGATCAGCTTCCGATCAAAGCACTGGATTCAGGACACTATAGTAGATGTTGCATACGCCACTCAGATTTACTTTATATGACACATGTGCACTGGCTGGATGTAATTTAGCGTCACACACTTTGTTATGATGCCCCTTTACCAGCTAAACTCCTATGATGCTCTCTGTTTGCTAACATGGAACTGCTGGCCTCCTCAGGTCCCTACATTATTTAACAGCAACCCTGGTGGCACAACCCAATACTACAGCTAATCTACATATTTTAAGGGTATAATATGTAAAAGAAATAGCATCGGATTGACAGATACTACAATTTATTGAGTCAGATTGGATTGGAAGCAAAAAAATATATAAAAATATAATTAGGATATCCCTAGTTTCTGCTGTAGTTTTCTTCTCACTCAAAGTATTATTAATGTTATAGGAAGTTGGTGCACCACAGTCTCCATTTAGTTTCCATGTGAGGTGGTGATCTACTCCCTGAATGCTCAAAAATGGGAAATCTGAATACTGTGGCAGAGCTGCCTGCTGGGAAAACCATGTGTTTTGTTTTTAAAAGCTTCAGAACAGTTGAAGAACAAACTCCCAGCCTCAGACATACAGCTTGTTTATGCATCATGTGTGTCACATGACGCTCTAAAAACGTGACCTTTCTGTTTGGGTAACAGCCCTCAGATTGCTCAACACCGTCCCTGAATAAACCTCTTCAAACAGGAATGCAGGTCTTGTTGTTCTCCCACAGAGCGAGCAGGTACAGGTGTGGAACTATCGGCCTCCAGGGTGTCACTGAGCGCTGTCGGCTGTGGAAACCAGGACACTTATTAAGGTTAACTATTCATCTCCGTCTATTCTTTTGTGTCTCAGCCTCATTCTCTCAACTCGGTTTCCATCGGCGTCCTCTGCTGTTTTGATTTTGCAGAATAAAAGCTGGGCTGAGGACATAAAGGAGTCATCTCTGGTTCCACGGCGACTCTGTGAGGAGGCGACTGATGCCGGTTGGGAAAGTGCCGATGGAGGGTGTGGACTCAGAGAACTGGATCACCGCCTGCTGCTTTGTGTTCCGTCCAGCTTCCACTTTGTTCTGTCCACTTTCTGCAAGCTGTTTCATAAACAGGATCTGTGTTTTTGTCTCTCGACTACAAACAAAAGAGCTCTGATGTAAAGACAATAGATTTCATTTCCCCTTCACATCCTGATTGCAAAACATCTTCTGCTGCAAACAAAATATTCTGATGCATAAAATTTATTTTTACCAATCAAAGCAATCTGAATAAAAGACATGAATCGATGCTACTAAACCTAAAGAAACAGTTCCACACAGCAATTTCAAAATCTATTTTGTTCGTGTTTTATTTTCAAGAACATGAAATTATTTTACTTGAATCAATATTTATGAAATCGGACTTCAACTGAGAGGATTTGGTTTATAAAATGCATGTAAATGTCAAATCTAGATTGTCTAACAAATGGTCCAAAACCCAAAGATATTAAGAAAACATCCAGAGGGCTTCGAAGGTCAAACATGCAGATTCTGTTTAGTAGAGGATACAAAAGTTCCAAAAAGATGAAGTATGTGAAGGACTCTTCTAACAACAAAAGGTAAAATAGACAATATTTGTACATGTTGAAACAGAGCTGTAACTTAGCATGCACAAGCACTGACTGTGTTGTTAGAATTTCATCATGAAACAGCCTTCTGTAAAAAGGCTTTTAACTGTTTTTGCCAGAAGAGTATCTTTTTCTCTGATACTGAACAGAGAAAAGCAGCAAATCGCAACAGGAGAGAAGTTGCAACCAGGAAATTCTTTGAAAGTTCTGCTTGAAAATCACATTAGTTGAGTTTTATTATTTATATTGTGCCCCTTTTCAGCAAACTGATGAAAGTTTCAAATGTGCCCACAACGTGTCTTCTCATTTTTTCAGCACAAAGCAGTGCAAAGATGGTAGTCTGTTCTGTTTCAGTGTTGGTAGCTTTACATGCAGCCGAGTTTCAGGAAGAAGACTCTCTCTGCATATTCGACTGACATAGAAATAAATAAGTTTGTGAGACCAGGACTTTATATTTTCTGACTTTTTCTCTGCGTGATCTTTTTACATGAAAACATCCTTGAACTCATAACGCAGACGTTTTTAACTCCTGTGTTTGGTGAGTTTGTGAGACGGCGTTATAAAATTAGTATTTTAGCAGCAGCTTGGAAATGGATCAACATACGTTCCTCACCCATTAATCTCACCTGTCAGAGTACTGAGGGGGCTGGATTATACAAAGTTTGAGCTCCACAACTGTTGGTTAGCTATAAGGCAGAACTGGCCTGAAGCTGGGACGCTAGCTAGTTGTAGGGGCCTTGAAGAATGTCAAAAGTAGATGCCTTAAAGTTTAGTTTGCATCTTTAAATGTATAACAACCACAAAGCACCAGAAGAAAAGCACTCAGAGAGCGGAGTATTCTGCCAAGGCTGCTCAGTCGTTGCATGATTTCTGACAGATAAGTCCCGATAAGTCCGCAGCGGTTGATTTGTAGTAGGATCGCAATCATATGATCGTAGCTGCATCTGATGTAGTGTTCACTTGTTGTCATAGTTACAGTGACGCCGTGCCGCTATCTAACAATGATTCAGAAATCTTTAACAAATCCGTGGATCCAGACTACAAAGCTGCATCACTGCCTGAATCTAATCACTTGGTCCTTGTGTCATTTCTGAGCTTCCCTGAAAGTTTCATCCAAATCCATTTTTCTCATGTGTGTAATTAGTTTTGTCAGTATCAAGTATCCAGATGATCCCATGAGATGTTCTTGCAGAATGAAGACATTGTCCTCTATGGTAAAATGTGCTAAAAAATAAAAGTAGGCTGCTCATTGTAAAGGCTGCCTGCTTTCACAGTGTTAGATTACTGTATTGTTGAGTCAACAGAGCTGTTTGTTTAAAGGATTAAAAACCGTCTTCGGTTTCCACTGCAGGAACCTGAGGTGAAGGAGTTTTTATAGAAGCAGAACCTTTATTGGCTCTTTCAGACTTTCTGTTTCCATTCTGGTGCCGAATCCAACAGTTGAATAAAGTAACAGTAAAAATAAATAACTGGAAGGAGGTATGCTATGTTATGTCCTCAACTTTATATTTTATGTCTGCTGCAGAAACTTCCATGTTCCGACTGCAAGAACCACCCTGTAGAACCTCTTTCGGGGTCATTAGTCAAATAATCAAAGAAATGCAACTTTTGTTCTTGTATTTTTTATGATTTCTGTCATTCTGTGTCACTGTGCACAGAAGACATTTCTGCTTCTAGCCACAGTTGTGCTGTTTCCACAGAGGTGCAGGATGGGATTTATATCTGCAGGATTGTTTTCTATAATTATTTGTTTCACAAAAAAAGAAAAAAGGAAAAGCAACATATGCAACATTCTTTCCAGGCAGCGCAGGTGTTACCAACACTGGGGGAAAAAATGAGGCTCTGCATACTACAGATATTTAACTATTTCTATGTTTCCAGCCTCTCCAGACTTTTCCACTACTACGACTATTACTACTACTTAGCAGCTGTAGAAAGATGTTTCACCATGCTGAATGGATCTCCTCTGTTCACAGACTAACAGACAGTCACATAACTCCACCAAGGAACGTGACGGAGTAAAAATTCAGTTACTGGAGTCACTGGAAACTCAAGACCACCACGATATACAGAAAATGATCTTTACAAATGTATGGAAGCTTTTGTTCATGATTTTATCTCCTTAATTCTCAGTTATTCAGTAACTTATTTAACTTTCATTATCAGCAACTGCAAAAACACACTTCATCAAGATTGTCACAATAAATCAACATATATGAAATGTAGTTCAGAGTTTCGTGTCAGTGAGGGTTTGGCTGCTGTTTCAGAAGTTTTTATTCTGCAGGGAAATAATACTCTAAATATGTGGCTGGTGGGGAAATGAATCCAAAGAAGTGGTTTAAAATGTGGGACAAATCCAAAGTGATCAATGAAGCACTGAGGTGTAAACAGAGATGTGGGCAGGTGAGGCTGAAGGCTTTTTAAAAAATTATTATTCAAAGGACGACAGAAGAATGAGGGTGGAAACGATGGAGCGATAAACAGTGAAGCGTCTCCTCTTTCTGCTCTGGATGTGTTTGTGCACTTTAATGGTGAAGGAGGTCAGATGTCCTTCAGCAGGACAATGACGACACGCCTCCCCCTCCTCCCCCTCCTCCCCCTCCTCACCCTCCTCCCTCCCGTCCTCAGCCTTTGTCCAGCAGGTGAGGTACAACCTGGGAGACGCTGCTGTTTCGGGGTGAAGCTTATAAATGCATTGAAACCCTTTGGATCCAGCTGTTCCTCCCAGACGTGCCTCTGCAGACGATGCTGTGCAGCTCAGACAGAGTGGTGAGTTTCTCCTGAAACACCTCAGAGGATTTTAGTCAGAGAGCAGGTTGTGTTTCACTGGTCGTTTGAGCAACTTTTCGCAAAAGGAAAAACAGCAAACGAGCTTTAAAATTTCCAAAAAACGTAGCTTTTCAATTTGGACGAATATTTTTGTCACAGTCTTTACTTATGAATGACTAAAGGAGTGTTTGAACGCACTGAGATTAGCTGGTATCTGAGACATTTGTTTGGCTGAATTCACTTTAACAGATGGAAGCTCATCCACTTAAAGATAAAGGATAAAAACAAACGCAAAGATAGTTTCCTGGGTTTATGATGGCAGACTGCAACCTTTGCCATAAACTCTGTGGAGCAGCTGTGGTTTGCTGTACAAAGGAGAAAACAGTTCAATATCCGGGTCTGAGCGAAACAGGACAAGCAGAATCACTGTGCTGCAGCATTTATCTGACAGCTCCTCAGTTCAAGTTTCCATAACCTATTTTTATGCATATTCTTAATTCTGTGAGCTAATTTTTCACTTCAATATAAAGTCCTGCATCTGTATGGAAACAAAACAACCATGAAGAAGGAGAGAGAACTCACAAATGTCTTCTCTGCAGCATAGAAATAAATGGTGGCTCCACATATATACATTATAGATATTTTACTACTAACATCTTTTCATTTGTTTCAGTACTAGTTTGCTCTCTGGTTGCTGTAACACTGCCTGCAGTTCAGCTGAAAGTTGCTGCTTTATTTAGCATGGGTCCAAAGCTAACTAAGGGCACTAAGTAGTGCAGAATTGTATGTTTTGTACAGAATCAGGTTAGAATGAAGGTTGTATTTTTGGCATGTAAAAGAAAAATGATTTGATGAAATATTACAGTTTCAAGCTTAGATTTGGTCATTTGTTCCTGATGGAATTGCATGTCACAGATTATTTGTCGGAAAGCTGAATATTTGATAGTTCTCTCTGTTTTTACAGCATCTGGCTCTGGTAAATGGAGCAGTTTAGGCAACGCTGTTTTGTCTGATGGGGTTTCAACTGGGAAGGAATAATGGAAAAAAGCTTAATTCATATTTCCTGTGTCTCCATTTTTTGCAACCTCAAGTTCACTTCAAATGTCGTTGTGTCTGTCCATCTGTCATTGAGGGAATAGCGTTAGCTGAGCATCTCTTTACTGTAAACCAGGTTGAAGTGGTTTTACTCCTGCTGTCTCCCTGCAGATGTTGAGGCTGCTGGGACTCCTCGTCCTGAGCTCCCTGTGCTCGGCCATGTTGCATCCAAACAGCACCCAGCCCAGCATGGAAAGAAGCTCGAACTCCGACAACAACACCATTTACTGGACCGGATCAGAACATAACCCCCCCTGGCCACCCAACCCTCACAGCGGCCCCCTGCCCACAGGTCCACCGTGGCCATCTGACGGCAACATGACTGAAATGCTTCGGATGTTTTTGCCCGGCGGCTCCTCCATGCCCCCGATGCCCCCGATGCCCCCGAAGCCCCCGATGCCCCCAAAGCCCGATCCACAAATCTGCGACTTCCTGTTCAGCTTACCGGTACCGCCGCCTGCCGACCAGATCCCGCCTTTCTGCATCTGTTCGCACTGTAAAGGAACTGTGGGACCCAAAGGAGACCGAGGAGACCGAGGCCTTCCAGGCACGTAGACCACCTTAAACGCCTTCAATGATGTGTTTGAGTTTCAATGTAAAACCATCCTGACAGCTGTTTTGGTTACATCCAGATACCAAGCTTTTTGTTGTGGTCATTTTGTCATGACTGCTGTGAAGTGAATCACAAACATCTAGAATTTAGCTCTCAAATTCACAGCAAACACTTAAAAAGACTAAATTGTTGGAGCAAGACAAGAATCTGGAGGCAAAAACATACACTTTTTTCATGCACCGGTCATTTTTTAGGTGTTTTACTTGCATAAAATGCCTTTTTTCAGAGTAGTGAGATGTTTTTTAATAGTATTTTTTCTTTTTGTGTATGTAAATTTCAATTATAACACATATATTTATGGGCCATTTTTTTAAATTGAGATTTTCCTCCTTGTCTGATCAAGGAATCTCCCCTTCAGCAGCTCTTACAAACTTCCCAGATTCATTCTAGTCTATATTCAAAAGTTTTTATACAAGAAGTTTGTACATATATCTGTCACAGCCTGATTTATAAAACATTTTATTCCTAAAAACTTAATGAAATTTGATATTTTGTTCTGGCAGCTGACAGCATTTTCTGATTGATGAAGTGATGAAGGATGATCTCCAGAATATCCTCTAAAAATACACTGATGAAACGAAAAAACTGTAGAACTTGGTGTTTTTAGATTCCCCTTCTAAAAATTAATGCCAATTATGGCATTTTTACATACTAATAATGCCTTACCTGCATATTTAAATAAACAGTTTCTGTAAACTTGCAGAGCATTTAAAAAAATATATATCATCAGTAATAAACTGGGTAGTTTTACATTTACTAGTTAAAAATGTTACCCTTCAGTGCAGTTTGTCACACATTATCAAAATTGTTTTGAGGTAATTTTTCGTAACTTTGAGTAACAACCAACACGTTTAAAAAGTAGACGACACTGTCACAACTCTTACCTCAAACAATGTTTAAGAAAGAAAAAGAAAACAGTCAATGATGTTGATTGTTGTAAGAATCAGACTCGAAACAAGTCAACTCTGCAGTTCCTTAAACACTGAGATGTGAGTCCTCCTCATATGTCTGCGGTTAATCACACATGACCAGAGGGCAAAAACACCACCTACATTTAAATGTAAACCACCAAGAACACGAGAACTCACGTGTACGCAAAGATTCAGGTTAGCAGGACTCTTTCAGACACGAAAAGAAGACAAAAAACAAAGAAACAGGTGACTGTCGAAGAGATAAAAAATATAGTATTTTTGTCTTGTTTCATTTGTTTCCACACTTGTCTCCTCTGTTCTGCATAAACACTGCCTGTCGGTTGCAGGCAAACCAGTCAGGTTGAAGAGCTCAAATGGATTTGGTTTTGTATAGAATCTGGCACAATTTGTTCATTTTTTAGAAAATTTTAAAATGAGACTTGAAGACTGAAGTGATTTTGATGAAACATGATTTTAAGTTTCGATCTGATTGTATTTCCTGTTGGAACCACATCACAAGATACGTTAAAGAACCATCAGAATGTTTGAAATCCTGCAGTATTTTCTATTTTTATAGTTTCAAGCTGTAAAAATACTGACTTAGTCTATTTTTGAAAGATAAAATGCCTTTTTGGTTTTGGGTTTCAGAGAGTTAAGGACACGAGTCACTCGAGGCTTCATGCATCAGCAATAATTACTATTAGTATTAGTTAGACATTAATAATTTATCTTGGTGCATGACAGGTCTGATCTAACATTACCAGCACAGGCACTGGGAAACTGACAAGTAACCATGTGACAGACTTGTAGCTATGAGAACAAAATGTCAAAAAGTTAAGCTCCTAGATACAGTCTCTGGTCTGGACTCCTGGAAGTTTCAGTAAAAAGCAGCTGGACTTCTCTTTTAGGTTCCTGAGAAAACTTTACCTCTCATCCAGAAGGCATCTTTGGTTCTGAATTGAAGAAATCAATCTAAAAGAAGAGTCCAGCTGCTTTTTGCTGAAGCTGCGAGGGCAATCATGACCTGGATGGCTACACAGACATATCTCTAATCTGGAACAACATTAAAATCTACAAAACTCCCCAAAAAATGTCGACTGTCGAGACCATAAATCTAGAATCTGTAAGTAACAGCTTAGCCGTCTTGCAACTACAACCTTCATGATGAAGTGCAACGTTAGATTAGCAATCATGGCTTCATGGTATTGTTAGTGCAGACCTACTCAGAATTCTCACTGAAGCTTTGAAGTTCCAACAATGTTCTTTGAAACAGCCTTACAAATGATTCAGAAACAGGGATCACGTTCATGGAGTTCGTAAATTCAACCTTCTCCAATTTGCTTGTTTGTGTTGTCTGATGCAATTCCAATCAATTCCAAAGGACATTACAAAACCGTTTGAAAACCGTACTCATTGCAGAAATGTTGATTTTAACATGATCAATCAAAGAGTCACGAAGGCAAAACACCAACAACAACAGGGCTGGTAGCTTCATTCCAGTCTTTGACTTAAATGCTAAATGTACAAAACAAAATCATGTCTCCAGAAGGTTGTGTACAAACTGACCTGACTGTGATGTTTGATCAGGTGACCCTGGGAGTCCTGGGAGAAGTGGAACGATGGGCTTCAAAGGTCATCGAGGATTCACAGGCCCTCAAGGAATGAAGGGTGAGTTACACATCCAAGACTCTCCATCATTGCACTGATGACAACAACAAACATGACAAAACCTCAGTGCTGTATGGCAGTTTTGCCCTGTTCGCCCACAGGCCAGTTTAAAACTGGACGTTGTCACTGTAGGGTGTACATTAAAAAGAAGAAGCTTGACAAACACATCACCTAATGTCCAATTATGTTGGTGCAATATCATGAATACCTTATGTTTAATATGTACCAACAAGATGTAGATTAAATTTTAAATGAATGAAACAAATTCAACTTGTAGATGTAAGCTTGTGTGAACTTCGGGTCCCTCAGCAGATGATCTGTAGGGTTGAATTCCAGACTGAATCCCGCGATTTCATTGTTTGGTTTCTGTCCTGACATGGACTTCAGTCACATTCTAAACATCTAAAGAATAATTAAAACAAGATAAATCAACCACAGTATAGTGCCCCAACAAAGAGTCTAAATACTGTACTCACTTTGTTACTGAGTTTTTTTAATGGAGTCTGATGAGGAAAAAGATGAGGGTCTATTTTCTGAGGGTCGTACTTTCTAAAGCAATTGTAGGTTTTGGATTTCATTAGTCCCGCTGTGAGCTACCTTACAACTACAACCAATCAAGTTGGGATTTTTTTCTTTTGAATGTACCTTCAAAATCATTTAGCTGACTTGACCTTAGAATTTTTGTTGTTGGCTATTTATCGAGAACATTAATAGCATATCTCAATGTAGATCACATCATATTTAATTTTCGTTTCTTGTTACAGGTCAAAAAGGAGACATTGGGGAGAAAGGACATGCTGGCACAACTGGTTTCACCGGGATGAAGGGAGACCGAGGATTCAAAGGTCTGCTGAAATCCTGTTATGTGGATCAGTGCTCTGTTTAAAGGGTTGTTAGTGCTACATGGACACCAACCCAGAATGTTACAAATCACAGTCTCCAAAATATCGTTTTTTGTGATCCAAAACTACTATGGTTTGGTTGGGTTTAGGCATAAAAATTACGTGGTTGGGGAAAGATTGTGGTTTGTGTTTATTAGGCACACTTGTCATTGTGATGAATCTATGTGAGAGACAGCGTTCCCAAAGGAAATCCTGGAAAGACAACCAGATGCAGACTGGAAAGATTTATCTTGAATTATCACCACAAAATCACAAATATTAAAATAGTGCAATGGCCTGTATTGTGTGTGCTTGCAGGAGAAAAAGGTGACCAAGGAGCTATGGGGGCCCCTGGTGCAGAGGGCCCCCAGGGAGAAACCGGCACATGCCCAACCACTTGTGACAGTGTCCCGGGTGAACCAGGTGAACAAGGCATGACTGGACCAGCTGGAGCCCGGGGCCTGCCTGGGATGAAGGGATCTGAGGGACCCAAGGGTATGAAGGGTGATAAGGGGGACTTAGGCAGACCTGGGGAACCTGGTATGAACGGCCAGAAGGGGGAGGAAGGTGAGCAGGGAATGTGTGAGTGCACTGACGGGGCAGACGGTGTTGATGGAATGCCAGGAGAAAAGGGCGACAATGGGGCCAAAGGTGACACTGGTGCAAAGGGTGAACAGGGCAACATGGGGCCAAAAGGCAACCAGGGTGATATGGGTATCATGGGGCCACGTGGTCCCTGCTCTCCGGCCATCCAGTCAGCGTTCTCAGCATCTATCAACCAGTCATTTCCTATTCATGACTGGCCCATTTCTTTCCCACGTGTCCTCACCAACAAGCAGGGACACTTTAACCCATTAATGGGTATCTACACGGCCCCTGTCAACGGCACCTACATCTTCTGCTTCCACCTTGCAGTTGCCAAGAAGCCACTTAAAGTTGGCTTGTTCCACAACTTCTACCCGAAAGTCAAAGTGACAGAAGGAACCTACCCAACCACCACTAGCCACAAGATTGTCCTCCACCTTGCGTTGGGAGACGAAGTATGGATGCAGGTCAAGAACAGCGACACCAACGGCATGTACACCGACACAGAAAACACCAGCACGTTCTCTGGGTTTCTGTTGTACCCTGACTCCTGCGAATTTCCCAGGAGTCGATCTCCCATCGTGCCACACCCAACTCGTGGAACCTACAGCTGGGGGAATTCTGAAGGCATCACCACCCCTTCGCAAAATTAGGTTGTAGTCTGTCACACAGTTATAGACAAAGCATCCACAACAAATGCCCGATCAATCTCTGTGTATTTATAACTGCAAGATTTAAAGGAGGGGTATTCTAGAGATGCAGCATTGTCCACTTTTGAAATTGAGATTCTGTCAGAGAAGTCACTGTGGTGATGTGCATGTTGTGTGGCTGGTACTCTTCACTGTCGTTTCTATACCACTGAGTTGAATTTCGTATACAGACTCTATTTAAAGATGGACAAACCCTCTGCGATGCCACCCACAGGTTTTCCTTAGAGCAGTTTTGAAGCCCACAGTGATGGTTTCACCCGGTGACATCTTGGCAGAACCTGATGCCTTCCAACCCCTAAGGTTTGTAAAAAATGAACAAAAGGGTGAAGCATGATTGGAGCTGATGTGGACCATGGACTATTATATGATGGTGCCACCATGTCACTTTAAGTGGTCACGCCCTAGTTATGTATGACATGAAGCCTTCAGAAAATTTAAACAGGAGAGACATATTAAAAATTATTCTCGGCACAGTTGCATGATTGTGGAAATTAGCTCTGAAAACCAAAATTGCTTTAAGTTCCAGGTTGTAAACATGCTTGTTTGGACATTTCAACAAGGAGTTGTATGGGAACGAACTTGCTTTTGGAGCCTGTCTCAAGTGGACATTTAAGGAACTGCAGTTTTTGGCACATTGCACATTGGCTGTATTTTTCAGATGTGGAAGTTGTTGTTTGGTTTCTTCATGTAGTTCTAACAATGGCAAGAAGCGTATTGTGTAGGAGTTGAAAGTAATAAATGTCGCTTTTACCAAACTTACTGCAAAGCAGAAAAGGACCAAAATGTTAGAATGGATTGAGTCTATACACAGAGTGGTAGAGCTTTGAAAACGAGAACATAACGCAAAAATATGAATCAAGTTTTCATCTTTGTAGGAAAATTATTTTTTTATGTTTAAATTGAAAAATGTAACTTATATTTGAAAAAAGGAAAAAATGTTATTACTACATTACCATTTTACCCAAATCTTCTAAGAAAACAATGGGTTTTCGAACTAAATTATTGACAAAACTTGATGCTGTATTTTTGCGTTGTGTGTGTTAATAAACAACCTGCTGTTAGAATTCTTCAAACCAAACAGCTGCTTGCAGAAATGTGAAGAAATGAACAAAAAAATGACGGAGATATTGACCCTGAAAATAGCACCTCTTTAAATGTGGAGATAAATTCACTTGTGATTAAACGCTGCATCTATACTTTCCAGGATGGAAAGTTTGACCAGGCTACGTTTGATAATGTTTTCACTTTAATAAACTGCTAGATCGCTAAACTGGCCAACGACTTTGTCAGGCATCTGCAGAAATTCAAAGCGGCTCTAATGTTAAATATTTTTAAAATGAGGACGTATTTTTTTAATCCTAGATATCAGCTTGCTGAAGTTTTGCTTTAGAACTTTTATCATTTCACCTTTTCACATGCTGATGATGCCTAAAGAGAAAAAAAATTCTATCGAAATATCAACCACGGCAAATGCTTCGATGGGAAGAGCTTCTACATTTCATTTCTGGCAAAAGCAATGTTATCTGAAAATTGACAAATAGATTAAAACATTTACAGCCTACTCTCTGATCTCATTTGTACACTGATTAATTTTTATGTCCTGCTAGCTTCTTTACAGGGTTTTTCTGGCTCAGGATGGGAATGTGTTGCTTTAATTATTTTTACTGTGGTTGCTTTTGTTCATTCTGCAGGTCAGTTCATGCAAACTGTGTGTGTTCAGCATCATTGCAGTACTTAAGGCTGTTTAACAGCTGCTCATTTACCTCCAATGCTTTGCAAACCTAAGTTTGAGAGTAGCAGTGGAAAACATGACCCTGGAAGTTTTGCAGTTTTGCTCCCTTATTCAATCATGATATGACAATGGTATTTTCAAATACAAGCCAACCAAACAATCCAAAGGTTTAGTTATTTGTATTTGCCAAATAAAGGTTCCTGCTCTTGTAACTGCTTTTAGTCAGTGGACTGATTTAGCCACAGAAACCTGGAGAGAAATCAGCCTTTTTGACAGAAAATTCAATCACCAAAAGTCTGTTGATACAAACGTGTGATTAGCTAAAAGGGTTCCTGAGCAGGTAAGGAAGACCACCGTGAAGAAAACAAGATGTGAACAACAGAAGAAGACTGAAGACGCAGCACTGAGAGAATCATGGGGAAAGTGGTGATGTGTTATTAACAAGATTTAGCTGATTTTAAAATCCTCCATAAAAAGTCTCTCATGACTGCAAGGCTTTTTTTTTAAAATGAAGCATCAGACTGAGAGTTCCATATGTTTCTGATAAATATTACCTGATTTCATGAACAATTTGGAGTGTTTTCCATTTATATTTGATGAAGCTAAGTCTTGAAAGCACAATGCAAGCTTATATATGACCTGTTAAAATGTCTAAAGTGGGGTTTTGCATCATATGACATATAAAAAATGTAAAATCAATAAAAATGGCTGAATTTTCCCAACCAGTGAAACTCAAGTACCAGTGCTTGACTTTACTGCACAGTATATAGTGAATAAAATGTGTCCTTTTTATGAATAAAATTTTTCTTTTTCATTTTTCATTTTTCTTAATTTGGATGGGACAGTGCATATTAATGAACATCTCATTATAGTTTACACGAGGTTGCAGTAAAACAGTTGGATTTAGCAACAAGTGCTAATTTCCATCCGTTGTCCCACAGATAAAAGAAAAACATGCAGGGTTACTGACTTACAAAAACAATATAGTAAAACAAAGATAGTGAAAATGCATTCATTCTGGCTGGGTTAAAGCTACCCTAAAGTGCTATTATTTAGTAAAGTGCTTTCTAGGCAGAGCCTGTCATGAAGTACTCACAGTAAAAGTGCCTGATTTTAAAGTGCCTGTAGTTCATTTTGACTCAGTCCAACAAATACCATCTTGCATCTACACCAAAGAGCACCAAATGTGGATTGATATGTAGCTGAAAATAGTCCCCAGCATTTTATTAAAGCTAATTTAAGCAGCTGTTTTAATTAAATTAGTATTTGTGAGGTGTTTTTAAAGATGTCTTCCACCTGACCCCTCAGATTCAGCTGATTTTAATAACTGTGGTACATTTATTGGAGCTATGTAGCATCAAACTATGATTTTTTTTCTAAATAACAGGCCCTTGAAGTACATAAAGTTGAGTTGAGATTTTTTAAATTGTGTTACTTTTTTCAGCATTTTTGAACCCTTTTAACTTCATGAGTGCAGAGGTAGCCACATGAAATCATATTTTTTACAAAAAACTCCAAATTCATTTTACATTCACCCAAGGTGTCACAATCTAAAGACATAATCTCACACTGACATTTTTCTATTCTTTGAGTAAATAGAATCAAATCAGTGTCAAATTATGACTACATAAGGAAATCATTCTGACACATAAAGTTTAGAAAATGAGACTGGTATCAAAATGTAACATTTCATTTGCTATAACTTGTTCTGACCAACCACCTATCACACATCCTGTTATGAGCCTTGAAAGTTTACTCAAAATGCATTTTAAAAATTTTCTCTGCTGAATTATCAGAAACCAGAAATACATCCAGGGTATCAATGATTGCTTCTATGATTCTATGTCATAGACATTAAACTGCTGCAGTTCTACTGTTCAAACAGTTATACATCCCATACTATTGATGGCCAAAGTTGAAAAATTCTGAAACTCTGAAAAATGTATATGTCTATCTCCTGCACTTCTGAAGTTTTGAAGCTTAGAAATACTGGAAAAAATAATGCAAATTCTAAAGTGCAAAATTTCCCCCACCTCTATATACTTTAATGGCCTGTAATTCTGAGAATATTAATAGTATGAAGGTAAATCTTTGCATGGCTTCATTAGATGTACTTGAGATAGAGGCCATAGAAAAGAATGGATTCTAAAGGAGGTCAAGTGTAAACTACTTTTAGATTTGGTTGTTTTTGTTGTATCAGGTGACTCTAGAATATCTCCAGATTTATCGTCCAAATGGAACGAAGTTTAGAATTTATCATCTCTGATGGTTTGATGGCTGTTTCAAAAGTTTTTCCTCTGAGGGGAAACTACTGGAAGTCCCTGGGGAAAATTAATCTATTGTGTTGGTGCAAAATTTTGGACTCCAAACTGATCGAAACCAACGAGGAAGAACATTCCAGAGACTGTAAGTGACCGTAAACAGAGAGGAGACAGGAAAAGGTTAAAGCCAATGACTGTTTTCAAGGATGAGAGAAAAAGGAGGGTGGAGAACGATGGAACGATAAACAGACAAAGCGTCTCTCCTTTCGGCTCTGAATATATTTTTGCTGTTTCATGGTCAGGAGAAGGCCCAGTTCTTTGGTGGGACAATGGCGATGCGCCTCCCCTGCCTCCCCATTCTCCCCCCATCTTCAGCCTTTGTCTGCGAGTCTAATGGGTGAGATGGAACCTGAAAGAAGTTTTGTTTTGGGCGAGACTTATAAATTCTTTGATCCAGCTCATCTTCCCAAAAAATATTCTCCAGACGATGCTGCACAACAGAGCGGTGAGTTTTTTCTAAAGCAGCTACGAGGATTGTATTTTTAAATCTAAGAGAATATTTGACTGAATGCTAGAAGTAATATTAGTAAAAATGCTCAGAAAAATTCAACACAATGTTACTGCATATTCATAAGTTATTTATCTTTATGTTGAACTGATCAATGAATATAAAAGGTGCATTTTGGAAAAATTCACAGACAATATGTTGACTGTTCCTTAAGGCCTACACACTACAGTTACAGCAATGTTTCATGCTTTCTGAATGAAAAAAAGAGTTTTAATGTGTGTTTAAAAGCCAAATGCTTCTCTTTAACTTAGCAGTTATAAAGTAAACCTAAAGATGAGCAGGAGTTTTCTTCAGGCTGATTCCTTCTTTCAAGACTTAGAGCATTTAGTGGCAGTCGTGGCAGCAGGATGATGCTGTAAACCAACCCAGATGTGGTTTTATCAGTACTTTTCACTGCTGAGTTAACTGAAGTCAAAGCAGTGATCTGTGCAGCTCACTGATACAGATTAAAGATCGTCTGTGTGAATATCAAAGTCACAATTGAGATCAGACCACAGTTACACTTCATGTGTCTTTTAATCAAGACGAGCTTTAATATATTTTCATTCACACTAAAGTTCTATTCATACGGGACGACCGATTTAAAAATGACCCATCACATGTCTGTATTTCATGCGGAGCATTTGCACAGGATAAGCAAAGTCTTTGCTTCACTCAGGCCTTGTCCACACGTAGCAGGGTTTTTGTAAAACCAAATATCCTGCCCCCTCCGTCTAGAAAAAAGCTTACGTACACACCACCTCATTTTTAGAAAAAAACTTCATCCACACCTAACCGCATAAGTGCATTTTTCAGCACATTCATAAGCATGCCGGACCTTTAGGTGGCAGTAGTTCCCCAAATCCTAGCAAGGTGGTGGAGAATAACCGTCCTTAACGTCGTCCTTCGCCTGTGTTGTTGAATGTGGAGCAGTATCTGGGCTTGTAAAAACAAGCAAGTAAAAAGCGCCTGTACAAGAAACAGCGCCCAAAACCTTGTGAGAGCATCCATACTGTTACCGAATGTAAACACAGGTCGCATATGTGACGTAAGAACATATTTTGTCGCAGGCGGTGACGTTTCGAAACGCAAAACCCCGGTTACTGATGTCCACATGCAGACGTATAAAACGGAGAATTCGCAAATCTTCACTTTGGTCGGAGTTTTTAAAAAGAATGGTTTTTGATGACGTAAATCTGCGTTTTCGTGTGGATGATAGGCCGAATCGTAGAAAAATATCTTCGTTTTGTGAGATACCCGGCTACGTGTGGACAAGGCCTCAGACTTACTGACATTATCCGCGGATATGACATTAATATGCTGCCATTTACTGACTGTTGAGCCTGCTGAAAGATAGAAAAATGTTTTTTATCACATGTTGGTAACATGATATTCAACTCATCATCCATGACATATCGCTCTTGTGATGTATTTGCACTTTGTGTGAATAAATCTGAACTTCCTGAATTTTCACCCAAAATACTCCAATTTTTCCAGAAATCCACAATGCTTGTGAAACGTCAGGTGAAAGCAAAATAAAAAAGGACCACTGTATTTTGCAGTGAAAGCAAAAGTTTATTTGATTCAAAATCATGATGATGAGATGAATGTCAGTATTCTGTAATAAAATGACAAAAATATAATTGATTCTGGATAACTCCTTAAACAAACCCATTTTTACCAGAACGAGGTTGGACTAATTTCACTACATTGGGATTTAAAAAACACAGCAAAGTGCCAGAGCCTCATCATTCTCCTCTTTCTGCAGATGCTGTTGAGGCTGCTGGGACTCCTCATCCTGGCCTCCCTCTGCTCAGCCAGTTTGCAACAAACACCCACCAATCATGCCATCAACAGCACCACAAAGATGATGAAGGAAATGCCCACCGAGAACCCCACCATCAACAGCACCACAAAGATGATGAAGGAAATGCCCATCAGCACCACAAAGATGATGAAGGAAATGCCCATCAGCACCACAAAGATGATGAAGGAAATGCCCATCAGCGCCACAAAGATGATGAAGGAAATGCCCATCAGCGCCACAAAGATGATGAAGGAAATGCCCATCAGCGCCACAAAGATGATGAAGGAAATGCCCATCAGCACCACAAAGATGATGAAGGAAATGCCCATCAGCGCCACAAAGATGATGAAGGAAATGCCCATAAGCACCACAAAGATGATGAAGGAAATGCCCATCAGCACCACAAAGATGATGAAGGAAATGCCCATCAGCACCACAAAGATGATGAAGGAAATGCCCACTGACTCCCCCACCACCATCAGAACCACAGAGATGACGAAGGAAATGCCCATCAGCACTGCAAAGATGATGAAGGAAATGCCCATCAGCGCCACAAAGATGAAGGAAATGCCCATCAGCGCCACAAAGATGATGAAGGAAATGCCCATCAGCGCCACAAAGATGATGAAAGAAATGCCCATCAGCACCACAAAGATGATGAAGGAAATGCCCATCAGCGCCACAAAGATGATGAAGGAAATGCCCATAAGCACCACAAAGATGATGAAGGAAATGCCCATCAGCACCACAAAGATGATGAAGGAAATGCCCATCAGCACCACAAAGATGATGAAGGAAATGCCCACTGACTCCCCCACCACCATCAGAACCACAGAGATGACGAAGGAAATGCCCATCAGCACTGCAAAGATGATGAAGGAAATGCCACCTGAGTCCCCCGCCGCCATCAACACCGCAAAGATGATGAAGGAAATGCCGCCTGAGTCCCCCACCGCCATCAGCACCACAAAGATGATGAAGGAAATGCCCATCAGCACCACAAAGATGATGAAGGAAATGCCACCTGAGTCCCCCACCACCATCAGCACCACAAAGATGATGAAGGAAATGCCCATCAGCACCGCAAAGATGATGAAGGAAATGCCACCTGAGTCCCCCACTGCCATCAGCACCACAAAGATGATGAAGGAAATGCCCACTGAGTCCCCCGCCCCCATCAGCACTGCAAAGATGATGAAGGAAATGCCCATCAGCACCACAAAGATGATGAAGGAAATGCCCACTGACTCCCCCACCACCATCAGCACCACAGAGATGATGAAGGAAATGCCCATCAGCACCGCAAAGATGATGAAGGAAATGCCGCCTGAGTCCCCCGCCGCCATCAACACCGCAAAGATGATGAAGGAAATGCCCATCAGCACCACAAAGATGATGAAGGAAATGCCCATCAGCACCGCAAAGATGATGAAGGAAATGCCACCTGAGTCCCCCACCGCCATCAGCACCACAAAGATGATGAAGGAAATGCCCATCAGCACCACAAAGATGATGAAGGAAATGCCCATCAGCACCGCAAAGATGATGAAGGAAATGCCACCTGAGTCCCCCACCGCCATCAGCACCACAAAGATGATGAAGGAAATGCCGCCTGAGTCCCCCACCGCCATCAGCACCACAAAGATGATGAAGGAAATGCCGCCTGAGTCCCCCACCGCCATCAGCACCACAAAGATGATGAAGGAAATGCCACCTGAGTCCCCCACCGCCATCAGCACCACAAAGATGATGAAGGAAATGCCCCCTGAGTCCCCCACCGCCATCGGCACCGCAAAGATGATGAAGGAAATGCCCACTGAGTCCCCCGCTCCCATCAGCACTGCAAAGATGATGAAGGAAATGCCACCTGAGTCCCCCACCCCCATCAGCACCACAAAGATGATGAAGGAAATGCCACCTGAGTCCCCCACCACCATCAGCACCACAAAGAGGATGAAGGAAATGCCACCTGAGTCCGCAACCGTCATCAGCACCACAAAGATGATGAAGGAAATGCCACCTGAGTCCGCAACCGTCATCAGCACCACAAAGAGGATGAAGGAAATGCCCACTGACTCCTCCACCACCATCAGCACTACCATGATGATGAAGGAAAGGCCCACCATCATGCAGCTTCCCAGAAGGAACTCTTGGCAGCGCCGTGTCAACGTTACAGACGACTCAATTGGTCAGATATTCCCTCCGCCCATCACTGATTGTGACATACTTTTGAACTCACCAATAATAGCACAAATTCCATCTTCCTGCATCTGTTCATACTGTAAAAATAAAGTGGGGCCCAAAGGAGACCGTGGAGACGGGGGCCTCCCAGGTATGTAGATCAGCTTACGTAACCTCTTGTGTCTTGGTGTACAACCAACCGTTTGTGTCTGAAAACTACATCACGTCATTTTAACATTGAATAGCGGAGTCCGACAATCCAGAACTAAAATCAGTGACATGAACATCAAATATAACAGCTGTTATATTTGTCACTGAAGTGTAAGAACAACATCTTAATTGATCCTGACATGATTGAATATGTACACACTGGCCAGAAGCCATTAAACCACATAGAAGACTTGGTTGTGGTGCTTCTCTACAAGCCCTAACCCCACAATGCTGCATTATCTAGGTAAAACTGTTTTGGATGGGGACTTGGTAAGTGTAAATCCTAACGAATAAAAGATTCGGAGCACACTGGGGGCAAAACATAAATAAAAAACTTGGTTGGGAAAATCTCTGCCATATTTCTCAATAGTGTAAATCAGGTGACATGTGAGGAACAAGGGTTTCTGGCACCCATGACAGGAAAAAGCTTGAAAACCACATCATACAACAAACAAAGCCTCAGTGAATTAAGGTAAACTAGCAGGGCTAGTAGTTTGACTCCCCTTTCAGACTGGATTCTTAATTTGCAAAACTAAATCTGAATGTTTGCAGAAGTTTGTGTACAACCTGACCTGAATGTAATGTTTGATCAGGTGAACCTGGGAGTCCTGGGAGAAGTGGAGTGACGGGTTTCAAAGGTCGACAAGGATTCACAGGCCCTGAAGGGATGAAGGGTGAGTTACGCATCCAGGACTCTCCATCACTGCACTGGTGACGACAACAAACACGACAAGACCTCAGTTATGTTGCTGCAGTTTTTTACACTTCTAATCCCAGAATTAGAAATTTTCAGTTGGATAGGTAGTTGTGGTTCCTGCTTTTGTTTACCTTAGCAAAGAGAAAGGTGATGTGCAGAATGGAAGAACGGGCAATAGCTTATATGTGCGTCAGATCAGGTGAGTCCGACTATTTGGGTTCAGATTTATGGCCAGCCCCAGTGTTGTGATAGCACCACTCCAAGGACAAATAAAAATTCTAATCTAACAAGCAGCCTACTTACATTTTTTAGCATAAATCCATCCTGGGACTTGAGCAACCAAGACGCATTCTGCAGCCATCTTTAAATATATGTTCAAAATGGGCCAATGGAATTGCTGGTTGATGTCTATTCACTCAACAAACCATCAGTTTAGTTTGTCTTCATGCATGTCACATCCTCATGTCATTAATGTTGTTTTCATTTTTTCTGTCTTTCTTTTTTTTTTACAGGTAAGAAGGGAGAAATGGGGGAGAAAGGAATGAATGGCGCCACTGGTTTCACCGGGACAAAGGGCCAGCGTGGATTCAAAGGTCTGCTGATATCACCCTATATAGAAGATCACTCTGTTGGAAAGGTCATTAGTGCAACACGGAACCCAGTTAGAGTAAATATCATGGGGTTTGAGATAACATAACTACTTATGGATATGTCATGTGGACAATAATAACTCATTAAACTTAGGGGATGCTCTTGGTCATGATTAAGTAAATTGGAAAGTCCAATGTCCAAGTCCTATGTTGATTTAATCATGCCCCCAAAACTGTACCATTATTGGAAAAAAAGTACAACAGTTTTATGTTTTGAAAACTCGGCAGCGAAGGTTTTATTGAGTTTGTTTACAGAAATTGCTTCATTAGGGTAAGAAAAAGATTGTGGTATTGGCTAAAATAGGTACCTGTTTAAGGTTAGGGAAAAATTGTGCTCACTGCACTGAAAAAAAACTAAATTTTGACATATTTAGTTGTAATTTATTTTAACAATGTACTGCTAATTTGCAGATGTTTCCTGTTTTCTTGTAGTAAAATTACTCCCAAATAATTTCTGTGTTACAACAGATTTTTATCAAGTGTTTTTGGTTATTTTATGATTTTGTGCAAACCCATAAGCATTGAAGCAGGCTTATTATTATTCCTCTAAGTTACTTTTATAGATTTTTCCGGCATGATTTTCACCATGAATCTCACCCCACAGCTTTGACAAAACCAGGACAAATTATATTTCAAAACATGAAGCCTGATCGCAAATTGTGTGTTGCTTCTTTTGGTAGCGATCTGTAGTACAGCCCATGAAAAACACTGGTATTTACAGGAAGTCAACAGGATTCTATGAAGTACGCCACCATTTCAAAGTAAATGCTCAGAGATGTAACAAAGAACTGATCAGGGTTTATGAAATATGCCGGCTTTTCAAAATACAATAGATATGGATAGACTGGTCTGGGCATTCATCCTGAATTACCAGCACAACGATTCTGAAAAGTGAAGAAGAAAAATGTGAGGAAAAGCACTGTATGTCAAAATAATGCAAACATTGTCATTGCATATTGTGTGTGTTTTCAGGTGAGAAAGGGGATAGAGGATCTATGGGGTTCCCTGGTGCACAGGGCCCCCAAGGAGAAACCGGCACATGCCCTGCCTGCCAAAGTGTCCCGGGTGAAAAAGGTGAAAAAGGTCAACCTGGTCCTGCTGGAGCCCGGGGCCTGCCTGGGGTGAAGGGATCTGAGGGACCCAAGGGTATGAAGGGTGATAAGGGGGACTTAGGCAGACCTGGGGAACCTGGTATGAACGGCCAGAAGGGGGAAGAAGGTGAGCAGGGAATGTGTGAGTGCACTGACGGGGCAGACGGTGTTGATGGAATGCCAGGAGAAAAGGGCGACAATGGGGCCAAAGGTGACACTGGTGCAAAGGGTGAACAGGGCAACATGGGGCCAAAAGGCAACCAGGGTGATATGGGTATCATGGGGCCACGTGGTCCCTGCTCTCCGGCCATCCAGTCAGCGTTCTCAGCATCTATCAACCAGTCATTTCCTCGTCCCGACTGGCCCATTTCTTTCCCACGTGTCCTCACCAACAAGCAGGGACACTTCAACCCATTAATGGGTATCTACACGGCCCCTGTCAACGGCACCTATGCCTTCAGCTTTCACCTCGCAGTTGCCAAGAAGCCACTTAAATTCGGCCTGTTCAAGAACTTCTTCCCTAAAGTCAAAATGACAGAAGGAACCTACCCAACCACCACTAGCCACAAGGTTGTCCTCCACCTCGTGATGGGAGACGAGGTATGGATGCAGGTCAAGAACACTGATTACAATGGCATGTACACCGACACAGAAAGCACCAGCTCATTCTCTGGGTATCTGCTGTACCCTGACTCCTGCGAATTTCCCATGAATAGATCTCCCTTCATGCCACCCCCAACTCCTGGAACCTACAGCTGGGGGGATCCTGAAGATCCCACCCCTTCACCATAATAGGCTGTATTCTGTCACAAAATTGTAGACAAAGCATCCACAACAAACGGTCAATCAAATTCTGTGTATTTATAAGTGCAAGCTTTAAAGGAGGGGTATTCTAGAGATGCAGCAGCATTGTTCACTTTTGTCAATATGGTGATGTGTATGTTGTGTAGCTGATACTCCTCACTGTTGTTATGTGATGAAATAGTCAAGCACTTTTCATTTGCCCCTGAAAGGGGAAGAAGTCAATATGTAGTTTCTTCCTTCCTTGGACTGTATCTGTACTATGTTTGTTCAAGAGATGATGTCCAACAATAGAGTCTGGTAGGAGGTAGGAGGCAATGTCAGCAACAGTAATAGTCCATAAACATGGTACTATACTCTGAAAAAAAATTATTCTTATCCAATCCTACGTTAACAGGAATTGCCCCTTGACTGACCATTTTAGCCTTTCCATTTCCCTTGTGGTGTTGTATCCGGCGTCTATGGTAACTCAGAGTGCATCAAAACAACAACAAATAGTAGTAGATTAAAAACAGAATGGACCTGATAAGATTTTTGTCTGCAGTGTCTTAGCCAATGATTGCACTAGATTTCTTGAAACCAAATAACAACGTGGAGGTCAGATATTTTAGAAAGTGAAGAGAAATTAGGAAAAATGTTAAATGGTTTGTAAGCAGGAAAATACCCCTTCTTTAAAGGTGGAGATAAATTCTTTCTGATGATTAAACACAATTCACTGCTGGTTAAAGATTGTTTCAAGTAGCTGTACTGTTGAAATCATAAATATTTTAGCACTAATGCACTTTTCACTTGAATTTGTTTATAATATTTTAGATTTCTGGCTGCAGCTTAGTTTTTCTGGCTTTGTCATTTTGCTTTTTAAAATGCTGATGATACAGAAAGTCAGATTTCAATGCTTTTGTCAGGACGCTCGCTTAGCAGCAAAGACTGTAATAAGAACTTTATTTTTTGATAAATATCAAAATAAGTGAATCAAGACTGTGTGCGTCAAAGAAAAAAATCAGGACACGTCTGCTGAGATGGAGGGTTGATTAGTTCGAAAAGTACAAATGGAGAAGGAGCGGGTAAGAAAGGATGCTGTGAAGGAAGTAAGAGGTACGGAAATGAAGAATGCTGATGACAGCATTGAGACATGGACAGGTTGCTTCAGAGAGTTATAGGTAAAGATAAATGCAAAATTCTACATTAAATGAGCACTGCCTAAATTAAACTCCTTTACAGATGTGCACATGGATAGCTGTGGACACGGGAGATGCACAGTTGTTGTTATTATACTACTTTGCTCGCAGGATGCTTCCATAAATGTGCAGCAGATCAGCATCTATGCTTTTGCACATGCGCACCACTGCGTTTGAAGCGTAGCAGCTGTGTGAACACAAATTTTGGGCTGCATGCAGACATCTGCAGGAGATCTCGTGTAGTTGGGAAGATGATCAAATTTACGTACACCTTAGTGTACTCACCAGTGTATAAATCATAACACTGTCCTCAGAGTTTTGAGGGTCACAAACTGCATGACAGTTTAAAAAACTACTTTTCCAGTGGGGTGTAATTAAAACACCTGTTTCAAATACATACCAAGTAAACACAGGGTGTGATCAAAAAGTTCCAACAGTTTGCACCTAAACAAATCAAAAACTGCCTAATTGAAATGTGGCCTCTCTCCATTTATAGTGGTCTCTTTGACGAGTGATGCACTGCTCCGAGTGCTCCTGCAACGCTTCTAATGCTCCTTGAAAGCCCCGCCATGTAAACATGCCATGTATTTTCTCAAATCTGAATAAAACCTGGTCTTGAAGGGGGAATTCAACATCACAGGATTTGTTGAGATGTTTTAGGTGAGCATCGTATGACATTATGAGTCACCTGCAGGTGATTGTGGACATGTGATGGAACAATACAGACACTGATCAGTCTGAAGAAACATTATGTTAAAACAGCGTTAAAAAAATGACAAAAACGTACGGTCTACATTTGCTGAGGTGTTATTAGCGATTGTGTTGTCTGTGCTTCAGTTTGCTGTGAGCTCTGCTTTGTGGTTTTGTCTGAAATTAAAAACGTTCTCCTAAAGCTTGTGCTCAGCTCTTTCTTCAGCAGTTTTTAACACATCTGAATGCATCAGCATGTTCTGCTACGTATCTCCTAATCAAGGCTGTTTGCAAATCAGACTTTGATATCTAATTTCTCCACAGAGCTCATTGTAGCCCAGACATTTCTAAAACCACATCATCCACACTATTACACAGTGGGACATGTTCCTTTGTTACTACTGAAGATTATTCTGATTCATACGAATTGAGTCCATCTGAAACTGAAACAGGTTCTTCACCTACAATTGTACAAGTCTCCCAAGATAAAAGGCCAACAGACCTGATCCAGGACCCCAACATATAATGAGAACCTTAAATCAAAACTCAGTTTATTTGGAAATCTCCTGTTTGACCACTGCTGCTAATTCTTTTTAATTAGTTTTTTAAATTTATGACAAGAAAGCGCAGTCTTCTCTATTTCAGGAATTAACAATTCACAAACATCGAAACATATAAACAATAAAGGTGGACTGGTACACAAAAAATCATCTTCTGTGTCATGTTTCATTGTTTGGGTCATGGTTTGGTATGTTTTCGGTAGAAAGAAATGCAAAATAGTAAACTGCTTCTTTCATTTCTTTAATAAACGAGTTTACAAACAGACTATGGTTGTATCTGATGAAAAAAGTTTGCTGTGACTGGCTGCAATTCACTAATAAAACAAAAAGCTTTACAAAAGAAAGAGATAAACAATATTCTCCCAAATAAATTGAAAAAAATAACTCATTCAAGCCTCTATTAAGGTGCAGCTTTACAATATAAACTGTGCTTTAACTGTACTGTATTTGTAATCTCATCAGCAGCATGAAAAACTGCAGCTTGTGTTTGTTGTAAACATCTTCTGTGACTCGCTGGATGAGATGTGAACAGAAGGGAACTTTGTAGCAGCGCTGTTGTTTTCAACAACAGAATATATTCGCACAACTACAGCTTTAGAAACACCTATGGGGTTTGTTACCGATGTTATGTCCAACTCACATCATGTGGTACTTGGTGTTTCTCCTCCAAGAGTCTGTAAATGTAGCGGCTGCATTCATTTGGGAAACGTGTACTAAATCAAAAGACCTGCACCAATAATTGTCCCAATATTAAACAACTAATTTTGGGATAATCTGATCATTTCAGTACAATAAATAGCACCGAATAGATGCCAGCAATGACACAAAGCAAAGCTGATCACAGAGTTAAGATCAACAGTCCTGCAGCTTGGCTTCAGTAATGCATGGTCAGAGAATACTACAGCAAACACAGTGATAAATGAAAGGGAAAACCTGCATACTTGACCCCCACAGTGACAGGATCTGGTGTTCCTGTTAGACTCATGAGGCCATTTGCTGCTGACGTGGTTCAGATTCAGTCGTTCCCTTTCAAGGAGAGAATGACTGCTGATCAATAGAAATTGTTCTGAATGATCAACTTTATCCCATGATAAAACATTTATATCCAGACAGAAGTGGTTTCTTCGAGGATGCTCCCATCCACAGGGCACTAGAGGGTCATGGAGAAGTTTGATAAACATGATGATTCATATAATTTGGCCTCGACAGTCACCAGATCTAAACCCAGTTGGAGACTTGTGAGGGATTTTGGATTGACGTTGGCACTCTTTACTACCATCATCAAAACACCAAATGAGGAAATAATGTTTGTAAGAATAGTGTTCCACCACTCAGAAGAGTTCCAGAGTTTCAGAGAATCAACGATAAGGAACACAAATGGTAAACATCTCAGTTAATGTTGGCTTTTCCAATCTGTCATCTGTCTGTATCTGGGAAATGTGAGCAAAGAGATAACATTAACCTTGTGCAAGCTTCACCATATGTGGCAATCTGTCTAAAAAACTAAAAGACTTTCAAGAATCTTCATCTCAAATTCAGGCCACAATGTCTGCTTCTTTTGAACCTGTATCTGGTCAGAATGGACTTATGATAGCCAAGAAAACCAGTAAAACGAGCAGCTGACACGACAAAACAAACGAAGTGAAACACTGGGAAACAAAAATGTGTTTTTGGGACAGCAACAGGAGACGGTGGAAGGGGAGACTGCAACTGACACATCAACTAGAACTGAAAAAGCAACAACTTCAAGAATGTATCAATCAGCTTTTATTGCCACAGAGTTTAAATTGCAGTCGCACAAAGCAACACAACTCCTTTAAATGCCAAATAAAGTTCAACTCCACATAAATTAATCTATAATAGATGTCATCAGAGCAGCAGCTGTAGTTAAATCTAGAAGCCCTTTTACAATCACAGGTCCAAACTGATTTAAACACCACTAAAACACAACACACTCATTCTCTGCTTACAGATAATGTTTGGATGCTGCTTAACTTACTGTAGATCTGAAAATGAGAGTCAGCCGTTACTTGTGCCACTAAAAATACCAAAGCACTAAATGACTATCTTTACATGATGCTAGAAGATACTTTGAATTCAAGGACCATGTCTGTGGTTCTGCATGTCAAACAGATGTGAGTCAGAAGTTCTCATAGTGTCTCATTTTATTTGTTTCAGTTTTCTTCTCCTGTAAGGACAATCATTTTATGTCTTCCCACAGGTTTTGTTTAATGTTAGATTCAGTCTCAGGTCTGGTCCCAGTACAATAATAGAATCATGTTGTTGTTCTTCAATAATGTCAACGGTGTAATAATTACAGTTGTACATTTTGACTTGCATGTAAATTTTCATACAAGCACAGATGATAAAATTTTCATCACTAAAACGATTTGAACTTTCAGAGTCGAATGAAATGGAATGAAAGCATCTCATTGTGAGAATCACCACTATGGCTGCAGGTTTATGCAGCTTTCTGCTGCCTTCAGTTTTTCAGCTGCCTCTCTCAAGCTTTCACCAATTTACTGTCTAACCCTACAGCTGAAATTAGAATATTGCCTAAGAATCAAGTCTTGTCTGTATCTTCAAACCTACATGCCTCAGGTGGATGGTGCTAAAGTCATGTACAGGAGCTCTGAGGTTTATTACAAACCTTACATCTCTTACCTTTATGTTAGATTGTGTCCTGTCCATCTCTAAACTCAGTCAGTAGCATGTTCTTATCCACACAGCTGTCCTTGGTCTGCTTCCTTCATATCTACCCATCTGTTTCAGCCAAAAAGTAAAGAAGCTGTTGGGTTTGATCCTATTTCAGAGCTTGACTGAATCGAGGAAAACTACTACAAAATTGCCTGAATCTTAAAGAGCTCCTCTCACTAAATGAACTCAAAGCATCTTTAATGTATTCAGGTGAACATATCAGCGACTGAATCCAGCCCTGGTTGGTCATCATCACTGGAATTTCTGTTATTTTATGATACTGCTCATCTTTTTGAAGCTGTTTTATGTTTGTAACCAGTTTATCTGTGAAGCTGCTCATCTCCACCAGGATGCTGTTCTACAAGAGATTCTTAATCTCATATTCGTTTCTAGTCTAAACTCTGCATGAAGACCAGCAAAGCACGAGCCTCCATCCACACTAATAGGTTTTTAATTTAAAGTAAAAACAATCTGTCAAGTTGACACGTTTTAGCAGTGTTTCAGAAATATTCTCACCTATAAGCAAAGACTACAGAGTCAGTACCGTCTGTAATTCATTTCCCATGTTGAACTGAGGCTGAGGCTAGTCGAGGCTGACGTCTTTGTTCTCTTTTGGAAAATGGTCACATCACAGGAGAATCAGGGAATGAACGTAGTGACAGACCATAGAGTTACACGCCAACGTTTCCAAGACTCTCCATTTAAGGCGCTAAAGCGGTGGACGTTTAAAATGAAAATGTACCACTATGGAGAGACTAGCTGGTGAAGGAAGCCGTTCAACACCCTGATTTTTCTTCTCAGGACTTGAGGGCAAACAGAAGCTTATAAAAGAGTTTAAAAACTAGTCTGCAGAAACACACCTGAACGTTTCTAAAACATGCTCAACGACATGCATGGTCCTTTGATGAACTCTCAGCTTTTCCTAACACACTCTGAGGCGACTCAAACTCCCAGAATTCTCCATTCCAGCTGTCGCCACGCTGGCCGACTCTCTTCTATTTCTCTTTGGGCGCCATGTCGTCTCCACCCGACACGTTTCCTTCCTCATCCTCATCGTCGCCGACCATCCCCTTCAGGTAGGAACGCTTGAACTCCTGGAACACCATCTCCTCCTCCGCCTCACTACAAACAGCAGCATTGGAGGAGGACTGTTAAGTGTTTAAGGGATTATTATATGGAAGTAAACACAAAGTTTACCGATACTAACGACATCCAGACAGACCAAACATACGTACTGCCACTGTAAACTGAGGTGAACTTCAGCTGAGCAGCGACTTTCCACCTTAAAACCATTTCAAAAAGATTATTTCATAATTACAAATTCTCAAAATATTCAATATATTACCATTGGTTTTTCCAGCTAACTTCTATGTTATATTTATTTGTCCTACTGTGCACTGAATTATTTTAGTGTATATTAAATGGCATCATGTATTTCCCTGGAAACCCCTGTACAACTTAAAAAGTCGCATATTGTTTCAGCAAATTAATCAAAGTCTCACAGGTCCCCAGTGTTTCAGTTTTTCAGTTCAAAATACCACAAAGATGGTTCTTTTCACCACGACGGTAATTCTTTGAGTTCCAGTCCTGTTCTAAACGAGCTGATTCGCTCTAAAAACCAAAGAACTGCTGCTGGCACCGACAATTTTCAAGTCATTTTGGTCTAGTTTCAGTGCACGAAGACTACTGTGTTCACTCCTACAGCCAACAGCAGAACAGTTGGTGAGTTTTGGTCATGGTTCAGACACTTTAGAGTCTAGCAGAAGCAGCTGTAGAAAGTAAATAAGCCTGGTGGACTGTGAGGCAGCTGCTCATTCTGATGGGTTCACATGGGAGCACTGAGGGGGCGGAGCTATACAGAGCGTTAGCCAGATGACTGTTGGTTAGTTAGGTCAACATCAAGATTGCTGTACTTTATAGTTACATGCGAGGTGTTCTGACTGGCTGGTAAATCTGTGAGGCTAACTAGTTGTGGGGGACTTTAGGGGAGGTTGTAATATTTTGATAGCTTTTACTTTACACCTCCAAGTTTATAACAATCAAAACACACAATCAAAATTGTTGTTTTTCACATATGGGACCTTAAACCTGAGCAGAGGAAAGCCACAAAAATTGAAAATCGTCCTCTTTTCGCCGTCTCTAATTACCCAGCAAAGCTTACAAAGTGTTAAAAAGACAAAGAGACAGAATATCAAAAACCACACAAAGGAAAGCTGACACTGCTGATGATGACACGGGGGATATAAACAGGAGCAAATGGAACAGAAGAGTAATGAATGCTGATGAAAGCGATAAAAGATCCTGCAACACGATCCCATTACTGCATGGACTGAACAAAAGCAGCGACAACTAGAGCACATTCACACACAATAAACAACAAAGCTGCCATCTATTATCTGTCCTCAGTGAAAACTCTCATGTTCACTCATTTATGCACTAATTTGCTCATTCACAACTCCAACACACCAATGCCTCTGTGACAGTTTAAAAAAAAATCTAAATAAATACTAAGATTTGCACATTTACCTTTCCTTCACTGAATGCAGCAATAAAAGGGAGGAAAAGATGAAAACAAGCAGGAAGATTGATGTAAGAGCACATTTATAGACACAGTTAGGTCATTTTACATGCTTCAGAACCTTCTGCAGCAGCTTTGTGTAAAGAAACAACACAGAAATGTACGTTTTCTTACCTGCATCAGGTTTAGGATGCATCAGTTTGAAGGGAACTTCCAGGCCGACTTCACTGCAACACAAACCAGATCCAGTGTCACTCACTGTCTCATAAACTACTGCACAACTCGTGTACAAAGAGTCTGGGGCCACTTCTGGGTTTGATGTTTTAGCAACGTTATAACGACCATGCATGTTTATTTCTCTGTGTCTTTAACAAGAACAACTGGAATATACAGGAAATACTACATGTACACAATAAGAAAAAAGAAAACACAAATTCAGGATAAATACTTTCTACAGACTAAAGAGTATTTAGTTTAACTTTCCTTTCTACTTAATATGTCATGAGCTCTTTTGGACAAACAACATCAGATTTTCATTCACAGTTCTGTAATTTTAGCTATAGCACAACTTGCAAAACAACTCAAGATTATTCAATAGAAGAAAGATATAGTTGGTAAATAAAATACATTCAATATCAGCAATAAATTAAAAAACTAAAATGTACTTGTGTGTTTTCTATCTAGAAAAATCTGTACTACTGTCCTTTTAGCATCATATTTTCCTGCCTCTAAGAAAATGTTAAATCAAACTCTGTCACTTTGTTTCTTTGATTATTTTTTAAGAAGAAATGGGACAATAAATCAATACTGTAAGCTGAAGAGTAGTTATTAATAATGAAAACAAGAAGACATGAACCCACCTTGATCCCATCATCCTGTTAGCATTGCAGAGCAAACACAAAAATCAGAGCACAAACTAAATTCTCACACATTGACCCTTTTCACAGATCACAAACAAGACACAACAGCTACACAAACGTTTGAACGAAATGCAAAAAACACAGACTTTGACAGAGTGTCAGTCAGTTTGGAAAATAAGTGAAGTTTAGACCTTAAATAAGTCAGACCTAGGAGGCTGTGTTAGGCTGGATCAGGTGTGAAAGCAGGTATTCTGTTCATCCTGGTAGTCTGTGGATGAGGCAGTGTCTTCCTCATTAAAGTGACACCAGCAATGAGGGTTTGATCAAATGAGAACATATCAAACAACCAATCGACCACTCTGGTGTTCAACCAAAACCACAACTAATTTGAGGACTTTCTTGCTCGCTGTGGCCCAAGTGTGGCGGCAGAAGAATCACAAACAACAAACAAACAAAATCTGCAAATTTACAACCTCCCTCCACTGACTGCCAACATTTTACTGCACTCATCCAAAGGAACCTGAGGTTTGAGGCCTTTTGGTGCTGGTGGTGTTTTGGTAAAATGTTTTCACAGCCACATTCTATTATACAAACACCACACCAGAAAACATGCAGATTACAGCGTGAACGTTATGATTTGAGTCATACAGTTTTCTGTATCTCAGGTTTACGCGACACGGGCTGCAGCTAAAAGTGAACAAATTATGTTGGTCTGAAATGTGGAGTGACTGACTGACCCTCCAACGATGAGCTTCACCATGACCCTGTATGAAACCATGATTCCCATCACCTCCTTCAGCACGCCTTCTCTGATGCTGAAAGAAAAGGAAAGGATGCTTTAGGGTGTGAGAAGGAAGGCTGGTGTTGGGATCCATGTAGCTGCAGTCGGTTGCGTGTTAAAGCTCACATGCTCGTTGACGCCAGGTTGGTGTCTTCGTGCTTCAGTTTGCCGTCCAGAGCGATGCCCCTCCTCTCCCGGTTGTTGGCCAACACAGGCAGCAGCTTGTAGACTTTCTGCAGCGTAGCTCCAGGAGACACCGAATCCCTGACATGAAGACACAAGTTTAGGTTCAAATTAAACACAGAATGCAGCAATGAAGAGCTGCAGCAACAAGGTGCCACTAAGCTGAAATGACTTCAGGTTTTTTAAAGATCATAGTTTCCTTCCTGCTGCTGTCAGATTTAACTAAAAACACTGTTCACAGTAAATTATACATTCAGAAAGTGAGAGATTTAACTCTGGTGCTACGTCACACATTCAACCTGTGCAGCATGAATATTCTGTACATTTAAAACTCTGTGCAAATATCAGTATTTCTTATGTCACTATTTCAACTTAAAAAGGAATCTGTGCTCCCATTATTATGTACAGTATTGTTATTGTCCACATTCAGAGATTACATTCTGTGAAAAATTTCAATATCCACACATGGAAGGATCAGCACTTAGACATGCTTTGGTTTGATTTCATTTTCTACTGATGTTCCCTACATTTTTGCACTATCCTCTTTACACATTTCCCCACAGTGGGATTAATAATGGCTTATCTTATCTCAAAGCCAATCACAAGCTGAAAGTAAAGTTTAACATATAATCAATAAATGAGAATAAAAACACATAATAAAAAGCACAAAAACTAATCCAATCCCGATTAACCTTGAGCTCTGAAAATGGATTTTATGCCCCCGTGCACAAACTAAAAACAAAACATTACATTCTGTACTTTCTGTGAAACAGAAATAACTTAATTTAGACAAACTAAGATAAAAAGGAAAAGTAATTCCTTTATAAAACAATGGAGATGTGTTTGACAAAATTCAAAAAATTATTTTTAAGAACTTGTATGCACTGTTAAGCCATTGAAGTTCCACATCCTAAAGAGCAACGCAAAAATATAGAAAAGCTTAATTCTTTTTTTAAATAAACAATTAATGACATGATAAGAAATAACTGTGAAAATTTCAGGTTATTATTTTCATTAGTTCCTGAGATGTTGTTATTCAAAAACAGTCTCAAATTCCACTGAACTGGATCAAAATGGGTCAAGGGCTGTTTTTTTTGTTCATTTTGTTAAGTGCTTCATATATTGTGCAAAAATGTCACTTTTCATTTTATAATTGTCATATTTTATGCTATAAAAATGTAGGCAGATCAGAGATGGTCGAGCAGAAACTCTTCTCAAAGTTTGATGATTTGAGAAGGAATTCTTGACATGACTGAAGATACTCTGAGATTCTCCTTAAGATTTAGTTGATTCTAGAACTGAGTGCCTGAAGTGGACCACAGGGACCAGAATTCCCAGCGGTTCCTCCTGTAAATGTTCTGTTCTCTGACAGGGTGACATTCTTTTGCTGGTGAATCTTTTGTCTTTCATTCTGCGTCTCGCCTCAGTGACATGAAATCTAATATCTGTTTCCTGGTGGACCTCAGTTGAGCTGAAGCTTCACTGAACAACCGACTCCTTTCTCACTGTTAATTCACACAATGCTTCTATTAAGGCATCAGCCACAGCAACGACTCTCTAGTCTGGTATGTTCAGCTTCAGTTCACATTTTCTTTCGTACCTTGAAAATGCTGAGTTTTTGAAAGAAAAACTTTGAACTGTTTTCTACAATCCCCAGACGTGATAATCACTTCATTATTTTGTAAATGTGGTGCAGAGCTGCAGCAATTAACAGTCAGCAGTCGTCAACAATGAAAGTAATGGTGAACTATTCTGATAAAAGCATCCATCGATAATCTTCTCGAGTGATTAATCTGATATCAGCTTCTTAAACATGAATATTTCCTGGTTTCTGAGGACAAAACATTTGTCCCTTTTTGCTTTAAAGGAACTCTGATCCACTTTTATCAGTTTTCTATTAATCAATAAGTCAGAAACAAAAACTGACAGTGGAAATAATTAGCTGCAGCTCTGATGTAGTGTTTGCTGACTATTACCCAGAATCCTCGATATCCACACATTTGACGTAGCTGTCGTTGGAGTACAACACCACGGTGGCGACCTGGTCGACTGCAGGAGACCAGAGACATGAACAAAGATCCCAGTGAGAAGAAACTCTCACCACTTCCAGTTATTTTTTACTTCCTTTACAAGCAACTGAGATCAGCTGGACGCTGCACAACATCTGTTCTTACAATAAACAATCTGAGCAGCTGAGTGACTGTTTACCAGAGAGGATGATGTTCTTGATGTTTTTGCTGGAGTTGTTGGTGACGTTGACGTGAACTTTGATGGTTTCACCGTGGTAGTAGATCTGAAAACAGGAAGCGAGGTCAGAGAAATCTGTCAAAACGTGTCTTAATTCAATCTTCTGAACTCAACGGCAAATCTAAGATTGAACTTGTATCAGAGTTGATTTCTTTTTGAATGACGCTTATCATTCAGTGTGTCGCCACATTTAAAAAAACAATAATTTGCAGCTTCTCTATAACTGATTTGAAATCCAAAGAGTTTTTAGGTGGAGCTGCAGGCAGTGTCTCCACCAGAGGAAAGCAAAAGCTACTGGATCAATAAATAAATGCAGCATGGCTCAGAAACAGTGAACAGAGGAGCAGGTTGGTGGAGATACATTCAGCATGGAGAAACATCTTTCTACTGATGATGAGCAGAGTAGAGAGGAAAACAAGTATAAATGTAAATATATAGGTAAATATTTCTAACATCTTTTATTTTCACTACTGGTAACACCTGGGATTTCTCTTTCCTTCATGGTTGTTCTGTTTTGATACAAGTGCAAGACTTTAGATAGCAGTTAAAAATGAACCACAGTTAGTAAAAATGCCACAGGAGGAAAAAGCGTCTATGAAACCGTCTGGGATTAATAAGGTTAAAACTGCTTGTAGTGCATAGTTATCTTCCCTCATGTAAAAATTCTAGAGTACTGAAACAAAAGGAGAGAAATTATAGAACTACCTGAGGAATAAATAAATAATAATAAAATATAGAACGTCTACCATGATAACACTGGGGATTTGATGGGTCTAAACTACAACAACTTTATTATAAGCATTGGTTTTTTTAATATTTGAGATGGAGGTCTAATTGTACCAGTAACAGCATCATGCTCCAACTGTGAAGCATCTGATCCACTGACATTTTAGATTTTAGATCCTGCAGCTGGCTTTCTAAAAGTCTTTTATCCTGACTGACGGTTGCTGAATGTTTTCTGCATGAGAAACACAAACAGAAGAGCACTTCCTACGTGGTGTTTTGTCAAACTAAGGGTTAAATGAAGCGACCCACCTCTTTGTCCAGACTGGCCTTGACATGCAGCGGTTTGTCCGACATGACAAAGTCCCTGGTGGTTTCCACAGATGGCGCCGTTCCTTCGCCCTCCGGAGCATACTGGACCTTCCTGAGCATCAGCTTCACGGTGCTCCTGTTGGACACCAGGACAGACGTAGAAACAATGTAAACTTACAGATTCTGGATGTTGCTCGGTGGCATGTCAGACGGATCAGCTGGGACTCACCGTTTGCGTACTTTAGCGTCCTGGCTCTCAGCGCTGAACGCCTTAATCTCAAACTCCACGGCACATTGCTGAACAAGAACAGAGAAGAGGCGTCACCACGCTGTGAGGTTTGGCTTCAGTTCCTTTAGTCTGTCAGGATCTTACCTTGCCCACATCATGGGGTGCTGGTTGGAGCGCCACGGAGCAAGGCAGGTTGTCGGGAAACTGAGACGACAAAAAAAGGTTTCAATCATTTCATAGAAAGCAGCGGCATTCAGAGCTTTAATTTACCAGAATAAAACACCTGCAATTTTCAGAGCACAGTTTGGATTATTCTGGTTTATTCTGTCCTTTTAATCTCCAAAAACTGAGCTCTATATGAAGCTTATTGTAACAAAAATCTTCCCAGGAATGAACTGAAACAGGTTCAGCTCCTGTCCCTGATCCTACTATTTATATGCAGTGTTTTCTATATGCAGCATGTTAGTTCCCAGTAATTATCAACCTCTCATCAATCTCTGGTGATACTTTCAGAAGGAGAAAAGCTCGACATCTACAACTCCTCCAGGATTGATCCATTGTTTTTGACAGCAGGAGGAACAGACAAACTGGTCCAACCTTATTTAACATTTACTCAGAGACAACTTCAAACTAATTCATGTTGAAGAAGTCGTTGCTGTGGCTGCATTTAGTTCAAAAAGTGGAGTTTAAATGACCACATGACATCATCTATAAACAGCGGATAACTTGCTCTTGTGCTGCATCATCAGCTAATATATTTTCAGGAATCATTATGTGCAGCTGCTCTGCTTCCAGTCTGTTTGGATCATTTTAATCTAATATAACGAGGTCATAATGATTAAATATGCTGTTAATACTTACTGTTTATGTTTATTTAGAGCTATTTTAAACTAATAAGGTGAGCAGACTCCACCTACTCAGTGCAATGATTGTGTTATAAAAGCTGCGTCCTTCGGTCCGTCTCTGATTCCTCACCTCGAAGAAGAACGGGTAGGCGTTGTGTCCCAGCTTGCGCAGCAGCCTGGCCTGGATCTTGGTGTGGATTCCCTTCTCACGGTCCTGCAGCGGTGGGTACACCTGGCGGGTGGACAGGTAAAGCTCTCTGCGGAAGGCGATTCCCATCACATCCATGTCGTCTCTGCCGTAGCGGAAGGTGCAGGACAAGGTGACGAACACTGGAGGGCAGAGCAGACGGATCAGAAAATAAATCCACGTTTAAACGTCTCTATCTGCTTTTAAGAGGCATTTTTAATCATTTGTATGGTTGATGCAGCTTCAGGGGAATATTTGTTTTCAATTAAAACCTTTCTAGTGTTTAGCATTTTAAATGAGCTCAGGCAACAAACAGTACGATCCAAACTCCTGCTGACGATTACTTTCATACTAATGAATCTGCCATTAATTGTGTATAAAATGACAAGAAAATGTGAAAACAGAAATTGACAAAGCAAAAGTCAATGCCTTCTCTTGGCCAATCAACAGGTTTTCTTTTCTGAGAAGATTCAACCAAAGGCCAAAAAAATAAAGACTCAAAATGATCAACAGATTATCAAAACTACTACGTTGCAATTCTCTGTTAAATGACTCACTGATTCACTCTAAGGTGAGTTTTGCATAAATACATCTAAAATAATGAGGAGTGCTGTAGTTTGGTGCTGGAGCAGCCATGAAATATCAAAATAATAATTCCAACATTGAAGGGAAGTGAAACTGGATTTTCAAGGATAAATTACACAAAAATCACAGCTTCGAATGAAACAGGTCAAATAATAATGTATGAACTGAAGTGAATCTGTACGGTTCATTTACTGACCTTTTCTGCCCTGCAGAGCTTCAGGATCAACGAGGATGACGCCATCTAGAGGAGAAAAATAACAACTTACAAAACACAGAATAATTAAAATATGTCCTATGACACAAAAAAGCTCCTATGAAGGACAATTAGTTGTTTTTAGGAAACTTCACATTACAAAAACATTTCAGAATCCATGAATGAAAATTGATTTATTTAATGTTTTCTATTTTTTAACTGATGTGTGCCAAGGACATTTTCCAGGAGGAATCCTTCAGTCATGTTTCCATTTTTAACTTTGAATTCATGAAATTACACAGAAAAATTAAACTGAAACAAAGATTAGAATAAATTTCTGGATCACTAACATCAGAAAAAGCAGCAAATCGCATAGTTTAAAAGAAAATAAGGAACTAGAACCTTGGCTCATCACAGCGGTGAGACAAATCTAACAGGGAAGCATTAGTTCAGACTTCAAGGGATATGTCCACCTGAATATTAGGAATTCAAGCATTTTATTCCCTCAGTAAAAACACAAAAAAGAACAAGAGTAAAATATCTCACTTTTTTCTTCAGCACTGTCATTACTTTTTTTACTCTCGAAATATAAATTATGAGCTAAAACAAGCAGTGAATCTATAACATAATTAGATCGATATTATATCTGTTTCTTAAATTTTGAATTGCGCCTGAATGTTGTGTTTTCCCCATATAGAAATAAAGTGGATTTAAAGCAGTTTAAACTGCAGCAGCTGCTGACACACTGGTGCTTCACTAGTATTCATCTAATTATGTCCTATATCTCTCAGAGGAGCCAAACCAGGACTTCTTCTACATCTTTCTGTTGTGTGCTTTTACCCTGGTAGGATTTTTTCATGCTGTAATGGAGTATAGTTACGTTGCTGTAATGGTAGTTTAACTAAAGTAAAGAGGTGGTTTAGAAACTCACCCACTGGATCCACAGAGTCAACACGGTCGACGAAGTCTCTCTTCCCCATGTAGACGCCGACCTGGAAAAGAAAGTAAAACCAGCTGACGTTGACTTTGTGTCGACCTTCTGAGGATCAGTCAGCCGAACTACTTTACAGAATGAAATGCAGCGAGACTGAAAGCTGAACTCAAAGACAGACTAATCCATTTTATCTGACGTCACCAGGACCCTTTAAACTGGCTGCACTGGCGCAACGGAATATAATTTAACCACACTTTCACCACAGATTATACGTTTTAGGTGTCACCTTTTATTCTCAGTTTGCACACGGAGTCATCTTTCTTAACACACTATACCTGCTCAACACTTCACACGCTGTTTATCAGTAGAAGCTAGAGTTTACCAATGTTCCCTCACATGCATCAGCAGCAGCTCAGACAAGTGTGAGATTAAACATGGCAAAGAAAAAAGTGAAATAAGGAGTTCTAGTGTCAGACTTGGTTGAATACAGGTGAATTTATCTACCTGGGAGGCTGGCACTGACACAAACACACCTGCTAAATGTCCACAGCGACCAGTGCAAATATTGACAGATTATTGGTCACATAAACAACATGTTCGTTGCTCTTCTGTTTAAAAATAACACCTGCTTTTAAATAACTGGTTAAATCATCAAGTTTATTCTGAGGCAGTCAAAGAATTCCTTGATGTTCATTTTCTTTTGCAAATTCTTTGTTAGTAAAGTTGAATAAACTTCTGTCATATCTGGTTTCAGACAAACTTGGACATTGAAGTTTTAGCTTTCACTGCTGATCTTTAAAGTCCTAAACTAAAGTTCAGAATCTGCAATCAAACTCTGAATTTATCTACAAAATTCTTTTTAAGTTGAGGATATTAAGCCTTTTTCAAATTAAATTTTACTGAGAAGTTTAGTAATTAGTGTACTCATACACACTAGCATGCAAACAGTTGTAACTGCATTAAATAAACAGAGTAAATTCCACACATTTACATATTTAAAAAATAATATAATGCAATAATGGAAACAAACACTTCTAACTAAAACAGGAGTCAATATAAAAACACATCTGAAGGTACAGTGAGATGTTTTTCCTGGTTTTGTGTTCTACTCACCGACTTGTCCTTGCAGATTTTCTTGAAAATAACATTTTTTGGACTCATGTTGAAGCAGACTGAGGGCCCTGAGAGGAGAATAAAAAAGAAAAAGACAGAAATGAGCCTTTTCAGAGACACACAGCAGAATATCAGGGAGAAAAAATAATGTTATCTGACTCGAATTACCGTAATTTCTGGACTATTCAGCGCACCTGAATATAAGCCACTCCCACTAAATTTAAAAAGAAGAAAAGTTTTGTACATATATAAGCCACACCTGACTATAAGTCGCAGGTGTCCACGTTGTAATATGAGATATTTACACAGATTTTTTTTTTAAATTTTTAACTTAATAAATGCTTTTTTTCCGAACAGTGCCAGAAACACGGCAGAGACACGGCAGAGACACGGCAGAAACACGGCAGAGACACGGCAGTGACACGGCAGTGACACGGCAGTGACACGGCAGAGACACGGCAGTGACACGGCAGAAACACGGCAGAGACACGGCAGAGACACGGCAGAGACACGGCAGAGACACGGCAGTGACACGGCAGAAACACGGCAGAGACACGGCAGTGACACGGCAGAAACACGGCAGAGACACGGCAGAGACACGGCAGTGACACGGCAGAAACACGGCAGAGACACGGCAGAGACACGGCAGTGACACGGCAGAGACACGGCAGTGACACGGCAGAGACACGGCAGAGACACGGCAGTGACACGGCAGTGACACGGCAGTGACACGGCAGTGACACGGCAGAGACACGGCAGTGACACGGCAGTGACACGGCAGAGACACGGCAGTGACACGGCAGAGACACGGCAGTGACACGGCAGTGACACGGCAGTGACACGGCAGAGACACGGCAGTGACACGGCAGAGACACGGCAGTGACACGGCAGTGACACGGCAGTGACACGGCAGTGACACGGCAGTGACACGGCAGTGACACGGCAGAAATACGGCAGTAACACGGCAGTAACACGGCAGTGACACGGCAGAGACACGGCAGTGACACGGCAGTGACACGGCAGAGACACGGCAGTGACACGGCAGTGACACGGCAGTGACACGGCAGTGACACGGCAGTGACACGGCAGAGACACGGCAGTGACACGGCAGTGACACGGCAGAGCCACGGCAGTAACACGGCAGAGACACGGCAGTAACACGGCAGAAACACGGCAGTAGCACGGCAGTAACACGGCTGTAACACGCTTTGAGTCAGTTCACACTGCAGACTCCAACGTCTCACCATCATTCATTGATTACTGCAGCAGCTCTATTTCCTTCTTCAACAGGCAGATCGATTACCTTTAACTTAAAAGCTGCATCACATGCATTTTCTTCATGTGTTTTCCATGATGAGGGTGTGTGCATGAAGCCAAAATGACTGACTTGAAGAATTTAGTGTGAGTGCCTTTGATTTAATTCCAACAGTTTCATTGGTCCACTGTTACCTGTTCGGTAATTTCATTCTGATGTGACGAGGATAAACGTATTGATGGCATGAATTGTGAATATTTTCTGGTTGTTTTCCTCCCATTCGACAGTAAAATGGAATATCTTGGGGACAAAACTAGACATTTATTATCCTAGCCTGCGAGAAACACTCACAAAGCACACTAAAACACAATAAAATGATGGACACCTTGACCGAAAATCCCTGAAAATGCAACAACATCCAGATTTTTAATCCACATTTCTTGGTGAATCTCTCTCAGTATCACAGCATAAATGTTTCATCACTTTTGGCTAAAATAAATAGCAGCGGCAGAGTCTACCTTAGTTAAATTTGAAAGTTTCTGGAACCCCAAAGCTTGACAAGCCTGGGGTAAAACAAATTATCACAGAACAAAAGCATAGCTTGTAAAGTGAGAAACCACACTGAAGGTATTTTATATCCACATTAGCTTCCCTCCTGCTCTCTGTGCTCACATTTACTCTATTCTATTACAGCTGACTTCACAGCAAAGCTGCTGCGATTTACATATTTTTCTGTTTCTATTGTCAGAAAATGCAACAAGTACGAACTAGTGACTGAAATTAACTAAATATTAACTAAGCTGCTGCTCTGCATCAATAAAATCCAGATTCTATGACAGCTTCTGACAAACTCACCATAAAGAGAAGAAACAGACGACTATCATGCAGTAAAGTCAATTACATTTTTATTTAATCAGAAGCTAAAACCAGAGTGAGACAACAACAGCACAATAAAAGAGAAAAGCTGCTGCTTTAACTTCTCTAAGCTAAAAAAATAAATCCACTATGTTCATGTTTACTTTACTTAACACAAATTTTTTCCCCCATTGATCAGGGGTTTGACAGAAACTTGGACTTGTTTTAGAGTTTCACTCCTGACCTTTATATGATCCACCATCTCATTATAATGTTTGCCAGTTTGACTCTACAGTTTCCTGCATTTCCCATCTATTATATAGTGTGCTGCATTATTACATGATGACATACTGTTCGTTGAAATGAAGTGAAATTCAACTGAGTAATTTGTGTCTTTTGGAGGAAACTTTCTCATTTAGATTAACAGAAAACATGTTAATGGACACTGGAAATAAAAACCTCAGCTCTAATATATAGAAATCTGTTGCCTACAGTGGATTTATGAGAAATTGTGTAAAAGCTGTGATGAAAACACCAACAGAAGAACCTCAGTTTTCATTGTGAGCTTGAATATTGAGATTTTTCAGATTCTTGCTTCCGAACGCTCCACTGCTGCGCATGCGCAGTGCTGCTGTATTGAAAACTGAGGCTAACTCTGTTTAGCATCTAATTAACTCGAAATTAAACGATCGTTTCGGACCGCAAACACTTTCAGTCACCTCAGTCAGAGAGTACACACCTTTAAAATCACTAAAACACACCTGAAAGTGAACCAACAGCAGGAGAACTGATCTAAATTTGCGTCAAACCGCTAATTTTCTAAATCTCGGAGCCGGTAGAAAGCAGGACTCACGGTTTTCACAGTCAAAATTAAATGTTCTAAAGTTTAAACTGAAGCTCAACTTATCATAATATTTTTTTACCGTTTTCTCTCGGTGTAGCGGTGAATCTGCTCCTCTGAAGCCGCCATACTTGCGCCTCAACGCGGATAACTTCTACCGAAACCTGCCGCTGCGCAGTGATACCATCCGTCAACCGATTCCGCCGGAACTACTTTCTACTAAAGAAATAGTCCTTAGAAAACGGTTAGACGTTTGTCCTGTGGATCATCCAAAGAAACTCCGACGTCATTTATAAAAACTATTGATGCCGTTGATTATTTAAAATGCAGTTTTTAGTTCCCCAGAAACGGAAAATATACCCTGCTTCCTTTGACAGGTGAAGCGGAAGTAGAAATATAAGAGTTCATGATCTCAACACCTGTGGATTAGTGGTCATTGGCGCCCTCTACTGATGGAAGTGAAATTTTAAAACATATAAAATATTTTATACCCCTATATATACAGCTGCATGGACAGTTTTCCCTCAGGAGATTGTTCTATGTTCACATTTCTACTTTGTTTTTTCTTTGTGAGATGCAGCTGTTTTCTTTTCTGTATCTCAATGACGTGGTCTGTCAACAAATTACAATACAATCAGTAAAAGCGTAAATGTGAATCTTGTCCAGTCTCCTGCAATCAATGTCCCACATAAACTAAGGTGGAACTTACAATTTACAATAACTGTCATCAAAACTTCAGCCATAGTTTACATCAGAACATCCTCCAGATACACTGTTAGAATGACAACATGACTCAGCAATCTGACTGTCTGATCCACACAACGACACAATGACTCGTCATTCTGATCCACTGACATGTTCACTGACACAGATATTTACTTTTGAGAGATGAACTAAGGATTTGGAGCAAGACACTGGCTTTTGCAGGGAATCCATGGTGTTCTGTTATTTGTATGAATTGTTTTGAGAAATGTATTTACTGTTTTGCAAATGTGGAGGATGATTCAAGTAATGTACCAAAGCGACTGAGAAAAACTGTAAATGATGATGCAAAATGACCACAGAGAGGTGCCAAAGTAGTAGATTCACAAAAAAGCATAGAAAAACTACCACAAAGAGAAACATAATATTAAAGAAGAAATATAATAGAAACTGGGCTGCACAGTGGTGTAGTGGTTAGCACGTTCACCTTGCAGCTAGAAGATCCCTGGTTCACGTCCCGGCTTTCCCGGGATCTTTCTGCATGGAGTTTGCATGTTCTCCCTGTGCATGCGTGGGTTTTCTCCGGGTTCTCCGGCTTCCTCCCACAGTCCAAAAATATGCTGAGGTTAATTGATTATTCTAAATTGCCCGTAGGTGTGAATGTGAGAGTGATTGTTTGTCTTTGTATGTAGCCCTGTGACAGACTGGTGACCTGTCTAGGGTGTCCCCTGCCTTCACCTGAGTCAGCTGGGATAGACTCCAGCCCCCCCATGACCCTAGTGAGGATTAAGCGGTGTATAGATAATGGATGGATGGATATAATAGAAACTACCACCAAAAAACTAAAAATGACCAGACACAAAAACAAAATGACCACAAAGAAGTGAAGCAACACAATGATCCAGCACTAACTAAACTAAAACCAACTAAACAATGATTCAGAAATAAATAATGAAAAATAGATAGAAAATCACCACAGAGGGCTGCAAAAGGACGACAAACTCAAAATAACCACAAAGAAACACTCACAATAACCTCTAACAGACAGAAAAGTGACACAAACTGGCTCTGAAAGTTACCAGAAAATGTAAAATGACAACAAAAAGACTCAAATGACCAAAAAAATCACATTTTTTAATGCAAAACTCCTACAAAGAGACACGGTCTCCAAAAAGAAGCACAACAGCTCAAAATGACCTCAGTGAGAAACAAAATGACTGTAAAGGATGACGACATAGAGGTGCAAAACAACCCCAAAGAACAACCAAAAAGCAACACAAAATGTCCATAAAATGAATTAAAGCAACCATGAATGGAAACTAAATGGTCAAAGAGAGACACAAACAGACTCTAAAAAGCTGAAAACAACCACAAAAACT